>NC_037603.1:3776559-4076559 GCF_003073045.1 Pomacea canaliculata
AGAGTAGCAAGAGAAGAGCGACGACGGCAGCCAGTGGTGCTGCAAATGGGGTCACGGGGCCAAGCATGAGCGCGCGTGCAAGAAGCACATATCCCATCATTCTTGCAGCACCAACCTCTTCACGCGCCTCTCATCGCCCATGGCAACCCCTCGGCCCGCTGCTCGGTTGATAACGAAACGCTCGTCGTGGTTGACGCTGGGGTCGGAAGGAAGAGGAGAGAAAAAGAAGCCGCGAGGGTGGGGTAGGGAGGGTTTGATCAATACTCGATCTGCCTTCACTCAGGTTTCCTCCGAAGGGTAGGGGGGATGGGTCGTTAGGGTCACAGGAGTTATCTGAGTTTCTGGTTCTTAGAGATTGGGGTGGGGAGAGAGAAAACAGTACGAATCACATGCTACCTGTATGGTCATGGGTTCGAATCTCGGGCACACGTTCTTTTTTCTGATTGGTTTAATACTGGTTATTCGGGACATTTTTCCACCGGGGACTGGTACTGAGTTTTCTTTTCTTCCCCTACCCTCCTCAACCAATTTCATTATCCTTATCCGTCCAGGCACTTTAGTGTCCAATAAACCAAGTAAGCAACGGAGGTAAAACTTAGTAAGTTGATGCTGCGAATGACTTCTGCACAAATCCTTCAAAGGAATGCTCTCTGAAAACTGAAATGGAGTTTTGGAATAATAATTGGAGATGTTCAAACTTAAAGGAGCAAAGGTCACGACAGACACGAAAAAAAAAAAAAACCGATTGGAGATACACTTTTTGAAAAGTGAGTATAATTTCCTACGACCTTTGGCCGAAACAAAGTTACTATTTGTTTTGGTGTTCTGGCAATCTTTTCACCTCCAGTGCTTGTCTGATTAAACTGGGTGCCAGCTTGGAGGGAGACAAACTTCGCCCCGCAAAACCTTTCACCTCAGTCATTGTGATGCTCATACCTCCACGGGTCAGAGGTGACTAACGAAATAAGACGTCTGTTTGGACCACCCAACCCCACCACCACTTTACCCTTTCAGGTCTCGCACTCCTGGTAATACTAGAGCCAGACTTGAGCCTCACACCACTTGACAGCCGAAGGAAAAAGAAAACCGAACAAAAAAAAAGTCGCTTCCAAATGAGAGTGAGGTCAGCCCTCTGATTGTATCGTTAAGCTTGAAGAGAACCTACTGGCGCTGAGTAACACAATGACCAACGGCCAGCAATCAATGGTCTTTTGGGGCTGACCGCTGATTTTGGCCCTGCTCGTACAAATAGAAGTGTAACGATAAGTTGACCGACGATAACTTATTCTTCTTGTATCACTGATCCTCGCCTTCAGTTTATCCTGAGTACTTGTGTGGGGGGTGATGGTGGGATAGGGGAGGTTACTTGTGGAAATAATGGCTCGAGGAGAACTTTGCATTAAACTTAGTCTTCTTTTCCAATGCCATTACCATTTGCCTAACCTGCATGAAAAAATTACCTTTTTCTCGCAAATTACAAATTACAAATTACTAATAAATAAATAAATAAATAACAAAAGGATATTTTAATATATAATTCCCTTATGCTGTCTGTTGGAGTTTCAGAACTGAGGTAGGTATTTGCCAGCAGAGATGGATTGTTTATGCAGCCATCCACGATAATAAACCCCCACCGAGAGATACCTTTTGTGAAACTAGTTGACAGTTAACGGTTGTGTAATTACCTAGAGTTTGCAGAGAGATAAATCGAGAGTATTGAGAGTGGAAAATAGAGTGAAATATCTCCCAGACCAGCAATCAATAATCACAGAAAGAAAACGTTTCCAACATTGTAGGTCATGGTGAACGTATCGTCACACCAGGAAGGGTGAATGGTTGCACCCGCACCAGGCAGCAAATCAGAGGCTTGGGAACCGTTTAGGAAGTGTCGGAGAGTTCCGGCAAGCCATCGAGCGGTCAGCCACTGCTGGCCACCAACATGACAAGTGAGGCCGCGCCATCTGCGGCATTGTTTCGACCTGTGGCCATAATTTATCAACAGCAAGCCTTCGTCAACATGAGCCACCCTGCGACTGAGCACCTCTCTCGCTTTCTCTCTCTCTCAATCTGTTTATCTTCCAGCCACCCGCACCCAGTTCATCTCTGTCTTTAGGTTAGTGTCAGAATATTCGAAAATATCTATGTATATGTTTTAAGCCATAAAGAAAAAAATAACTTTGTAAGTTAAAATACTTTTCTTCGTCTAATTTGAATGGGGTTGATGAGCTACCGGATAAACATTTTGTATTCGTATTATCTCTTTCTTTTCCTTTTCTCACTCACACACACACACTCACATACTCTCTCTCTCTCTCTCACACACACACAAACACACTCATTCACACACACACACACTCACACACTCACACACACATCGTTATCGAATTACACCTCCGTGACATTGCGCTAATCCGCGTTGAGGCTGAGGTCTTCGACCACAACGATGGATTGCTTCTCTGCAAAGCCAGTTAACTGATTTACAAATCCCTGAACAGAAATACAACGATAAACAAGATTCTGTTTGCAGCCGTGCACAGGCAGGGGTATGACAGAATTTTTGTAGATTGTAACAGACGAAAGCGTCGGACAATGTGTTTGTGTTTCGTCGTCAAGTCCGACCGGGTTAGAAAAAAAAATCAACAGAGTTCGACGCCTAATAAATTTCCTAAAATTCGTCGCTATAATAATAATAATAACAACAACAAGAAGAAGTGAATTTCTATAGCTCTTTATCTCACCATCAAGGGCTAGCTCAAAGCGGTTTACAGAGCAATAAATATGAATGCACAGACATAAGAATAATAATGGTCCCAAATTAGTTTATAGTGTTTTTAAGGTGAATGCCATCAACACAGATGCACTTACTACAGCTCATTTATAGTCCCAACAATATCTATTTCTATCCTTTACTTCTCCTTTGATGTGAATATATAGTTTATTAATCAAAATAATAAAGAGATGCTGAAAAGGTCAATAAGTTCCAGATAAACCCAAAACAATTTTAAATTATTTTGTCAGTGCCAGGATGAAATTACAGACAAGGACAATTTTATCAACTGTCAAACTACTGGGATAAAACCATATAAACCAGTACTATATAAGTAATCAAATGGGACTTACCCCCGTGACTAAGGGCTGCCTGATCCCTCCTATGATTCACTGCCCTATTTTATAACTGCTTGACCAACTGAAAAGCAAATAAACAAACATAAGTTTCAAACATGCTTTTACAGAAATAACTACAGTCAAATCTCCCTACTATGCCACCTACCGGGACCGAGCAAAAGTGGCATAGTAGCGAGAGTGGCATAGTAGAGAGGGTTCGTAAAAACGGCTTTATTTGTTCAAGTTACCCGTCAGTCCAAAGCAGGGGTGGGCAATTAATTTGCCCAAGGGGCCGCATGAGAAATTGGGATGGTTTTAGAGGGCCGGACTAATTTAGTTAACTCAGTTTTACCTAATACTGTATATATAGTGTATATACTGGCGGGCGGGTGGGCGGGCCGGTCAGAGATAGGATGCCTTTGCCCAGGTCTGGTCCAAAGCTCTCAAGAATAGTCGGCTGGCGCTAGCTGTCTTCTCTCATTCTCCCCCTCACCTCTTCATCCTCCACCCCTCCCAACCACATCCGCGCACCTGCATCCTGTCGCTAGTCGACCCCCTCACACCTTCCCTCTGTCACGTGGCTGTCACCCGGCCAGCGACCACCTACCCCCCACATTGCCAGCCTCCACCCTCCCTGTGTGCGTGCTAGGTTCCATCCACCTAACTGCAATGTCCCACACTACCATACAGTATAGTAATCGAGCACTGCGCAGAATTTCACAACTTGTGTCTTTTAACAGTCACAAAAAAGTGGCATAGTAGGGAGAGTCTGGGTGGCATAGTAAATTTTTTTTTACATTGAATTTATAGTCGGGACCGAGCAAAAGTGGCATAATACCGAGAGTGGCATAGTAGCGGGGTGGCATAGTAGGGAGATTTGACTGTATTTTTGAGAGATTGACTAAAAACATGTTACCACTTTAAAGAAAAAATATCACTTGGGTATGCCTGTAATAAATATAAAAAGGAAAGAGCATGTACTACGCTACCAAGATTATGTTTTTATTATGAAACATGTTCACCCGGGATCACGTTGGGTTTTGTCTCAATTTGAACAATAAAAATAATAAACTGCTCTTCCAAAGAAATAATCAGGACAGACTGTGAACTTAATTAATCTGCAGATAAGTGCGTTGTTTGCGTTTCAACCAGACAATAAGGTCCGTAGATAAAAATAATAAATTTCTGTGCATATCTTTCGCATTCCAAATTACGAAAATGCTTGCACGGCCGCTTAAGGGGAAGCAACCTTGTTAATGTTCAGAAAAATTCTGGGTTGATTACTTCCCTTTATATGCCTGCGCTTAAAAACCTACCAAAACATTTCTACAGCAGTAAATTCCAGTCATGAGCAGCCTTGTCAGTCTGGAGTTGACATCCAGCGTTTTTTTTTTTTGCGCTAAATAACTGTTATTTTACAAAACTCTCAAGCGTGCGGAATCAGAGCAGCTAATTATTTACAACTTTATTAACAATAACAGAGCGTTATATTTCATGGGTTGTCATTCGCAGGACTCTTGACCCTGAGACCAGGTCCAAGGCTTGGTACAAGAGGGAGTAATCAGCAATGAGGACAGAAAGGAAGGGCAGACTTGGAAGATTTATGCGCCCGTCTGAGACACGAACGGAAGTGAATGGACTGCTCAACAGTCAATAAGAGACATAACTTAGCTCCTTGGTGACCAACGCGCTTGACAACAAGATTTAAAGCTCTTTCTTCCAAAGCTTGTAACAGAAAGGCCGATATCTGTGATCTTTTGTGCGACAAATGGGGACGATTTTGCACTGAAAAAAGCCCAAATTCGCTGCCCGTCTTATTCAAGATGGTTTTGACGAGCCTTACAGTTTCTCCTTTTAATATTTCATCTTTTAATGTATTAAGATTATTATGCGTGAAAAAAAATATATGAGTGCTGTTCTATGAGAATCTAGGAGACACACAAAGATGGCATCATCATCATCATCATCATCATCATCATCATCATCATCTTCTTCTTCTTCTTCTTCTTCTTCTTCTTCTTCTTCTTCTTCTTCTTCTTCTTCTTCTTCGTCTTCTTCTTCTTTTCGTGAGTGGCCCCTCATGTTTAGGTGCGGCATCTGGACTACGCCCTACACTCATGCCTGCGCCTTGCACATGAGTGGGTTTGATGGTGGTGGCGGTGGTGGTGGTGGTGATGGTGGTGGGTGAGACAAGATGCGCGGCTAACGACATGCACGACGGAAAGGGAGAGTTAACTCGCTGCCATGAATGAACCTCCTGTCAGACGCCGCGCCTTGCGCTAACCCCTCCCCCTAATCTGAACAGCGCGTGCAGGTAGGTGATCACCTATCAGGCTCCCATTTCCTGATGCATCAGCTGATTAGTGAGCATCCTCACGAAACCTGTCTTTTACGAGACGAATCATCGCCGTGATTAGGGCAAGAGGTCACTTCCGCCCACCGCGGGCACCGTGCATTGCAGGACAAGGAAGAGAGAAAAGTGCTGGGGATGAGGGCCAGTGTACAAAATACAGAGATGGGGAAGGGAGGGGAGGGATGAGTTGAGGGAACGGATCTGATTGCTGAGTGACTTGGTCACGAAACCTGTGAGCCTGATAGAAAGAAGAAAACAAAATATCTGAGGATCTCGTAACAAATATCGCCGGTTGGCTTGTATTGAAAGAGCTGTGTGTGAGAGCTTGCACACTCTTTTTTTCTTTTTGGCATTTGAATGTGTGTGTGTGGAAGCATTTACAGGCAATGTTGTACTCAAAACACTGGTGTTTCCCTTGTTTTGGCATGTTTTTATATAAAGGTGTGTGTGAATAAGTGCACGAGCGTTTTGAGTGTCCTCGAGCTTGTTCGTGCGCGTGCATATTCTAGACTTTATATATTTGTATATTACAATATAGATTACATTTGAAAGAAACAAGATAGTGTTCTATTTCTGCATGATTACGACTTATGAATAATACTCATTTCCTTCATTCCTCCATTCTTCGTCGCGTCTGATACAGTCCATTCAGTTATGGGGGTTCATCCCTGGGTTTGACATGGACAAGTTGCTTATGCTGCATGGTATAAAATATACCTGTGTCTATACCAGGTGTTGTATATGCAATATCTCTACAGGAGGAGTAAATTTGTCAAAAAGTTGCAGCATAAGAAACTATTACGTTTGCTCCCCCTAAGACACAAAACCTTGATTTTTATTCTTCATTTCTTTTCGTGGGAAGCTAGCCCCCGCTGTGTAGGATGTCTAATACTACACTTCCCAACAACCTACAGCCACAGGACTACCTTCGCCCTTTTTGGTGACCACAAATTCTACTAAAAGCCGTTATTGTTAATAGCAATTTGAGCTTCTAGTTATTAATAATTTAGTTTTTGATACATAAATCTTGCGCGCAGTGGCATTCATGCAATAACAGATTTTTTCAAAACAATCACGATTATTAAGTTGGAAGAAATGTTTTGTTTTTCATACATCGATGTTTATGAGGGTTTTATTGCTTTTTTTCTTTGTGAACGCAGTGAGCTCCGCTTCCACATTATCCTCATATTTTTATGGTTGAGTGAATTGTATTTGTATACCTTAGTGATGTGCCTGCTGTACATATACTTTGATGATTGTTCGAGTTACATGAGAAGAAAAAAACCCTCTGCATCTCTGGCACCCGTGCTGCCGTTCCGTTTCTCTAATTTAAGATATGACGTAATGGGAAAAAATATTGGCGGAATCTCTTCCAGTGCGCATGCGTACGTCGTAGCGGAAGCAGAATCGACATTGGCGTGGAAACAGCGCATTTGAGGTTTGATTACCTAGAAAATCTTTCTCGCATTACTTTGAAGACCGTTTCTTTCTAATGAGTGGAGTGAGCAGCAAGTTTGAAACAGAGTACAGACGCCCAAGTCCGACAGAGTCGTACAGACCTCGCCGGCAGGAGCAGTCACCGTCGACCTATTCTCTCGACCGAGACACAGGCCGACGAACGAGGGAAAGCGACTCTCGCAGAGATGATGAAGATGATCGAAAAGACCAGTGGGGTGGAAACCCTTCAAGTGAGAGGTAGCTAACGAAATTTATTGTACTTGTAGTTTACAACGGTATCACCACATTCACTTTTTTATGATTTCACGTACATAGTAGCTCTGACCCTCTCAGTACCTCACCATCGACTAAGTAAGGTCATTGTCCGGAAAGAAAAGAAGGGAATAAATGACAGTATTGGAAAATATTCCTTCGATCTCAGATTATGAATACTTTATATGAAGAAACCAGTTCACACGACAAAAAAAAAAAAAAAAACGGATTAAGCGTGTCATGTACAAAATACTTGTGTTTAACTGCAACTCTTTTGGCGTGAATATGAAATTTTATGTTAAAATCATTGAGGACATTAATTGCTGAAAAATATATTATCTTTGCCAGTGTCTTCATTATTGCTAGTCCTGTAATCATTTTTATCAGTTTTAAAGGTTTGATACTACTAATAGCCATTGTAGTTTTTGTTACATTTCATCTTTATTCTGCCAGTCTGGCACATTTATATTACCCATCCAGCTCGCGAAAATAATGAATTTCTTTCCCATATCTTGGTACCACGATGAAATGTATGTTATTTTCATATTCGCTGTACCTGTCGTTGTTAAGTGTATGTGAGGGGTTGGGTGGGTGGAAGGGGGGGACACACATATCGGTAATCAGGCTGCTTTAAGAATAAATTACAATATTCATTCATCTTACTTTCATTAATTTGTTTTATCAACTCATTCATTCTACTTATCATCCATGAGGCTCAATAATGAAAATTCCTTGTTATTGCCCGTCGCGTATCAGAACTGTAACCTTCAGTCATGTGTATTCAACTGTGGCTATCGGAAAGGTGCCACTACTATCAACTTTCGAAATGATTGCTGTCCACTCTATCACCTAATGTACCCGCCAGTCAACATGTGGGTTGGGGCTCAGTGGGCGACCGACCTCTTGATGACGTCACACACCAGAAATGGCGAACGGGGAGGAAGAAGGCCTTGTCACTCATTGGCTGTAGTTCCTACGCCCGCACTACTTAGCTTGAAATCCTTCATTGTTCTCATCCTACGTTTTTCCTTTCAGTCTTGATTAGTATTTGCTATCGTCAGGAGGTTGTTGCCGACTTGAGGAACATCTTTCGAGCGTTCAGCAACTAGTTGTTAATTGATTGTGATTTTTTTAATAAAAATTGCCATTAAGTTATTCGGTCGCGCATTCGTTCCTTTCCTTACGGAGCAAACAGAGAGAACATGTCATATAACTCTGATGATTACGAACAACGGTAAGAACTAGATTTATAGATGATGTAGTGTACAAATTCATGTCACTAAAGGTTAAAACGATTGTTATACTTGTCAGAAGCTTGAATTTATGATAAAATTAAATTGATCTTTAGTGAAACTTGAGGATTTTCTGCGTCAAGTCGGTCTGTTGAAAATCGCAAATGGCGGCTCGCCTTCGCACGTGTGTAAAGCATGAGCATATGCTCGGTATTAAAGAAATCACTTGATTGTTGCTTGATTGTCTTTAAAAAGAATGACTACAAATGTATCCGGAATATGTGATAAGTTATTATAAGATATACAATTTGCTTTGCTTATGTAAAAGCAGGCTTGAGTAGATTTCGTTTTGCATAGCTCTTAGAAGTAAGGTTTTTTTTTTTTCTGGCACGGCGACCGGTATCAGTCATTGATTAGAAGGAACATTGAAATTCTTTTTCTAATCAATATTGATAATCTGAAAATTATTTTTCTTTATTTAACATTGTGGATTCTATTTAAACGATTGTGAGGTTTAAGCAGTACGGCGTTTAACATGTTACTTCACGAAGACCGGTTCCCCACATCCCTAAAGATTAACATGATCATAAATACACCAAACAAAAGTTAACTGACAGCTTGTTGTAAATGTTTTGGCTCAGAACACTTCTTTTTCTGTGATAGTTTTCTACTGTTGTATTATATTTTAAGCATATAATGATTTGGCACAAATAGTTAAAATTACAGATTAAACAGTGACAGTGATACATTTAGGCAGCATTTAGATAATCTTTTGTAGGTGTGAATTCCACAATGGTTTTATTGCTTATTATGTCTAAGTTTGATTTTTTAAAATTTGTTTAGGTCTCAAACCAAGGGACCTGAAGATGAATACGTACCTGAGGCTGATGGAGTTATTGAGGTAAGCAATTTTGTTACTTAGCACTTAGAAGATTCCGAGTAAAACTTCCAAAAAAGTTTTAACATTAATTCTGAACACTCGCGTTAACTTGAGGTGCTCAAAAGTCATGACGTGTAGAGACTTTAAAGCCAAACACACCTGTTCTTTGTAGTCTCATCTTTAATCATTAAGAAATGTCACTAATTTGTAAATTCATCACAATTTTATTATTACAAATTGCATAAATATCCTTTGTGCGGTGAACTATGATTATTCTGTAAAGAATAAAATATGGCAGTGACAGAGAAAAAAACCTGGCCTAATTTATGCTATCATGTCTACCATATGCTTGTTTACTGATAAGTGTTCACTTCTCTTTTCATCTTTTTTGGAATAAACGTACTGGACACGTGTTTAAAGCATAATTCTGGCCTCTAACAAGGGTCAATGCGTTTGCATACATTGGTCTATGTGTAAACTTCAGGGCAGATTTACTGAGATGTAGTCGTTCCTGTATTGCTTACCTGTTGTCTCGAACCATTCTTGTTATGCTGTGATTTTATTTACATTTTAGTTTTACAAAAATTTCTTATTAAAATTTTAAATCGTGAAGTAGGTTAAAGCAGGTTATTTATGATTTGTTGCAGAGCAACTATGATTCCATTTGTGATTCCTTTGATGACATGAATTTGCGAGAGACCCTTCTGAGAGGGATCTACGCTTATGGATTTGAGAAACCTTCTGCTATTCAGCAACGTGCTATCATTCCCTGCATTGGAGGTTTGTATTAGCACTGTAGTGAGATTTTATTAGGATCTGTAAGTTCCTAAAACTGTATGCTCAGTTACAAAATGATATGTATTTTATAAAGGTTAGCATAACCACATGCCTTCCTAAGTGAAACCTCTATTAATATGTTTGACTGGTGTGTATATAAAAAGTTGGATTGTTTTAAAACTGTCACAAGTGTCGACTTACGCCTATGCTTTGAATGGAAACATGCTGCAGTCTGTGAAGTTAATAGAGGTACTGGAAGGAATTAAATAGCAAATTCTCACTGTAGTCTACGGGTAAGTGAACACATTGCCTCATTTTGCTAAAGATAAACAAAGCCAGACTTTTGTTTCCAGGCCGCGATGTGATTGCACAGGCCCAGTCAGGAACAGGTAAAACTGCAACCTTCTCCATTGCCATTCTCGAAAGACTTGATCTCAGAGTCAACAAATGCCAAGCTCTTGTCCTTGCACCCACTCGCGAGCTGGCTCAGCAGGTATGTTGTTTGGTGTGTTTATCCTGTATTATGATGCAGTGTTGCATTGGGTGAGTTTTAGTAATAACCTTTTAATATTGTGATATCATGTTCACTTACTGTTTGGTATAATTTTTTTTTTTTTTTTTTTTTTTTTTTTTTTTTTTTTTTTGCGTAGAAAGCAAACATTGAATGCAAAATCTTTCAAATTGATAATAATGGTTGTGGCTACTAACCACCTGTGATTGCTCGTTTGTTATCCTGATCAGTGCAGATGTTTCGAATGCTGCTTAAGATGAGACTTTCTAATCTTAAAGACCAGGTGGCCAGGGTGTTTTATTTGTTACTTATCTTTATCATTTTAGATTCAGAAGGTGGTTTTGGCGCTCGGGGACTACATGAATGCCCAATGCCATGCATGTATTGGAGGCACTGTGGTGCGTGAGGACATGCGCAAGCTTGAAGCTGGCGTTCATGTTGTGGTGGGGACCCCTGGTCGCGTTTTTGACATGATCAACCGTCGCGCCCTAGGTAAAGATGTGTAACAGTGCAGAGGTGCTGCCCATTTTATAGCATTAAGATTGAGTATGCAAGAGTATGAATGTTTGTAATCTAGAGCCAGGTCGTGTTTTTTGAATGAGGGTATTTTTACAAAGGTCAGTGACCAACAACAAGATCCTATCAGCTTTTCACGGGTTTTTTTTATTGCAGAGCGCTAGTTAAAAACTGGGGGATGGTAGTTGTTGGGGTTTTCCCCCCACCTTTTTAAAATTTACTCTTGTGTGGCAGTGATTTTTTTTTTTCCTCTTTTTTTCTTTTCTTTGTGCGTCTCAGTAAAAGCAGCTGGGTGGCTTACTCGGGCTTCTCTTTTAACCACCAACCAGTGTGTACTGCGCATGCACTTAATAGTTATCGAAATACCCTCATTGGCTGTATGGTGGCTGCTGATTAGTATTTAGAGCATCGTGGGAATTGTTGTGTTTTTAAAAATGTAATTGGTAGGTTACATTTATTTTTTTAAGTTCACTTGAAGATTTTAAGAGTTTGTACGCTGTCTTGGCAGTGTTCAGAGTGTCGCTTTTGTTTTTGCATAGACCCAACCCACATTAAGATGTTTGTGCTGGATGAAGCAGATGAGATGCTGTCACGTGGTTTCAAAGACCAGATCTATGATGTGTTTCGTCATATGCCATCTGAGATTCAGGTTGGTTTGGAATATTGTGGCAGTACTTCGTTTCATTTGTGAACTGTATATTGAAGATGCCATCCTACTGCTTCGTTATCTTTGGCAAATTTTTATCTTGTTATTTTGTAGTAGCAAACGTTTTTCAATTTCATGCTACTACTCATTTTAGTTCTTTTAATACTTATTTTACTTTTTTATATGACTGTTGAGGATTTTTTTTATGTAGGCACATGTTTTAGTGATTGCATGTTTTCTTTCAGGTGATTTTGCTCTCGGCTACAATGCCTGCTGATGTGTTGGAGGTGACCCACCGTTTCATGCGCAACCCTGTTCGTATCTTGGTGAAGAAAGAGGAACTGACACTGGAGGGAATTCGTCAGTTCTATGTGCAAGTAGAACGCGAGGTCAGAGCACAGATAAATACGAGTCATGGTGGTTGAATGCTACAAGGACTCGGGGAATTTCTGCTTATCCAAGCTTCCCAAAAGCACCTAGGGAACACTGATGTTTGTCTGGGCCGTCAGTGGAAGCATAGAATATTATGCAAGGCTTTTTGGGTGAGGCAGGTGGCTGCCCATGCTATCTGTCTCAATATGGCCTGGTACAGATGTAGTATGAGTAAATACAGGGTTGTTTGATGATGGTGTGGGTTATTGTAAAATCCGGTATATTATACCAAGTCAAACTTACCGATAATACAAAGGGGCTGATGTTAAGGAGATTCTGTTACACGTTTACACGTTTTTGTTACTTTATTGAGCATCTAACAGTGAGATTAAGAGTCACATAGTAGTCTATTTTCTTTCGTGTTTTGTGAAAATTTCATGCCTAGTTGCTAAGCAGGCATGTTAATGTACAATAGAGGGATAGTAGATGGGAGCTAGGTTTTTTCCTTGCTATAGGGCTAGTTTTTTGGGAATGGCAAATTGGAAAAAAATATATAAGTACTTGTACTGGACGAGAAAAAAAAAAAAATCGTTGATCTTGCTTCAAAGAGTCCTTCCCAAAAGCACCCAGAAGTATTTGTAGATTTTTGGATCGTCAGTGGAAGAAAATTAAATATGTATGGCATTTTGGGTGAGGCAGGTGGCTACCCATGCTGTCTGTCTCAATATGGCCAGGTACAGATGTAGAGTATGAAGAGTAAATACAGTGTTTGATGATGGCATGGATTGTTGTTAAAGCCGGCACATTGTATAGTGGCAATCTTGCAGAAAATACGAAGAGGCTGATGTTTAGGAGATTCTATTATACGTTGAAACCACATAGTTTATAACAGAGAGATAAAGATTAAGCAGTATGATTTAGTCATATGGTAGTATTCTGTTGTCTTTCATGTCTTGTGAAAATTTCATGCTTAGTTGCTAAGCAGGCGTGTTAATGTGTAATAGTAGATGGGAGCTAGTGTTTTTTTTTCTTGCTTCAAAATGGCAAATTAAATACTTGTACTGGTGTTCTTGCTTCAAGGAGTCCTTCCCAAAAGCACCCAGAAGTATTTGTAAATTTCTGGATCGTCAGTGGAAGGAAATTAAATATGTAAGGCTTTTTGGGTGAGGCGGGTGGCTACCCATGCTGTCTGTCTCAATATAGCCTGGTACACTTATGGTATGAGTTGATATTTGGTAGTTTGACAATTGCTTGGAGTATTGAAAATACCGGCATATTGTATAGAGGCAAATTTACAGAAAATGCGAAAAGGCTTGATGTTAAGGAAATTCTGTTATAGTTTATTTTCCAACGGCAAGATAGTGGTCAATCTGCATAATAGAGCCTCATTGTAGTTTTCAGTCTGCCAGCTCTGATGAAAATGTGCTTAGCTTCAATGCAGGTTTGTTAATGTACAGATGTTAGCTTTTATTTAAATGTCTTCTTACTATGTTAGACAAATAAAAACCATGTTCTTGCTTCAGTGGTTCCTTCCCAAAAGCACCCAGAAGTATTTGTAGATTTCTGGATCGTCAGCGGAAGGAAATTAAAAATGCAAGGCTTTTTGGGTGAGGCAGCTAGCACCTTGTGCTTGCTGCCTCAATATGGTCTTGTACAGTGCAAGTGTGAATATTATGCTGTCGTAGTATGACTTGATGGTTGGCATGGGCTATTACTTGGTCCTAGTGACATAACTGCTGCATGATGAAGCTTTTAGTATAAATTGATTTTAAGCAAAAGTGAAGAATGGTGGCAAAGTTTACTTTTCATGACAAGCTATCTTTTACTCGAAGAGATTGTCGTGGAAATACTATTTGGTTAATTCCTTGCCTGCTTCAGTTTTTTCACGCTTTTTGTTTTCCTCAGGACTGGAAACTTGACACACTGTGTGATCTGTATGAGACTCTCACCATTACTCAGGCTGTCATTTTCTGCAACACTCGCAGGAAAGTCGATTGGCTTACAGAAAAAATGCATGCCCGTGACTTCACTGTCTCAGCCATGGTATGTCTTGTGGACTATTTTGGCAATGCTAAAGTATTGTACTCTTTGTGGGGGTAGAGGGGGTTTACAAAAAGTTTTTTATAAAGTCATATGCTTTTTCTCCCCTGTAGTACTGAGAAAAAAATTGTTTCTCATTCTTATTTACATTATTACTTATTGGTGGTTTATAGTTTGATGTGAAATAAACATACTATGGCACTTTGAATAACTAGCAGGCTAATGCAATTTATGCAGAGATATTACGACTATGTTTTGTTTTTTCTAAGTATTTTAGACTTGTGCTTTACCTCTAGACTAACATAGTCTGCTGGTCGCATTTCCTCTGATTTGTTTTTCCTCCATCTTAGCATGGTGACATGGACCAAAAGGAGCGAGATGTAATTATGCGTGAGTTCCGATCAGGCTCCTCTCGTGTGCTCATCACTACAGACCTGTTGGCTCGTGGCATTGATGTGCAGCAGGTCTCTCTGGTTATCAACTATGATTTGCCAGCTAACCGAGAAAACTACATTCACAGGTACATTTTGAAGAGTCATTGCAGCAACTTACAGCTCAAGTTTAGAATAAACATTTTGTTTCTTGTGTGAAACATAAAATTTTAAGAGCTCATAAGCATAAACGTGAATAATTGGGTACTTGTGTTTTATTTATTTGGTTTTTGGGGGGTGGGGGAATCAGTTTGATGGAATATAAAAGCACACAAGCTAAGTATGATGGCTGTATGGTTAAGTTTATTTTACTTTTGGTTGTTGTTGTACCTTTGTTTCTTACCTTTTCAGAATCGGACGTGGTGGTCGTTTTGGTCGCAAAGGTGTTGCAATAAACTTTGTCACCCAAGATGATGTCCGCACCCTCAGTGACATTGAGCAGTTCTACAACACCACTATTGAAGAAATGCCCATGAATGTGGCAGATCTACTGTAAAGCAGCCTTCGTTTAAATTTTTTTGCCAGTGGCAGGCACATTTGCCATATCCATATTTCCAGCAAACTGTCCACAGAATACACATTTCAAAATGACAGGCTTTCTCCCTCTTATTTCAGTGGTGAAATTCCTAACCGGTTATTTTCACCAGTCAGATAATGTCTTAGATTTTTCCCTGTGCATTTTCTTCTGGTCAGAATCATGAACATGCTCCTTATCATGATGGTGTAATTTATTCTCTGCCAAAGACACAAATTGTCTTGAATGTACTGGTTTGGGCAGGGAAGTGGGTTGGGTTTGTGGTGGTTGATAGTCTGTCTGTGCTTTGGAAGAAACAGCCATCTGTACAAGCCTGCTGCAAACAGTGCTGCTGGATTTAATGAAGGACATAAAAAAATTTGTAGGAAGTCTGAACAAGCTGTGCCCCATACCTTTGATGTCTTCAAGTAATGGCTGGCTACTGCACTGCAGAATTTTCAAGCCACTATGAGGTATATTGAAGAAAAGGGTTTTATTGAAATGTTCACAAGAAAATTTTGAAAAACTTATGACAAAAAAATCCCTAAAAATAAATTTTGAAAAAAAAATAGAGAAGAACATGTGTTGGATGTTTGTATATGGACTGGTCTGTATAAGCGTAAGAATTAACAATTTAACTAAACAGTTGAAAATATTATCAGTAGGTTCTGTTTGCACTAAAGCATTGCAGTGGCACAAGTCTGCAATCGTGACTAAAACTGATGAAAGGTCCTTGGCACACATCATTCGTGCATACCTGTTATTAGGAAGAGGGGGTTAGTGTTAAATGTGATAGATACTTGTGCTCGGCATGGATTTGCTGACAAGACTCCTGTGTTTTAAATTGCATGAAATTAATGAAGCTGAACTCCGCTGAGGGCTTTATTGTGCACATAGTAAATTTGACCCTGTACTTTATGGAGACGTGTACATAAAGTACGCGATATTAAATTGAAATAAAATGTACATAACATATAGTGCCCTGGCAGTTGCCTGGTTTGTATTTCTTGTCAGCTTCTTTCATGTCTTGGAACGTAAACTGGTTAGCAGATGGATATGATGCTTTTTCTGTGTTGCTTTGCCGAGCAGATGCTTTCCATGTATGGTTGCTAAACTTATTAAAAAAATTCACTTTATACCTTGACTACAGTAAATACCTGGAAAACCTGATTTTAAAAAAAACCCCAGCTACTTGCAGTATTTCACAAACTGGTATGGGGATTTAAATGCACTGTTTCGTACCCTGCATTAATAGATGGTGACATGAGTTGAGGGTAATCGCAATGAGCAAACAGTGGGGATGATATAAATGTATTAATGTTTCAAAGAACATTCTATTTTTTTCCCCCATTTTTGTATATAATAACACTTGTGACTGACCTCCCATCTCGCACAGACCACTGTTTTAGTGACAATCATTGTAAGATAAATTTTGTCATTTGTAGCAATATTTAATATGACCGCCAGTTCCACAAAACTAATACGATTGCAGATTTACTGGAGAGTCGTGCTAAAGGAAGTATTACAACTTCAAATAAACCCCGCAAAGTATGAGAGCACTGATTTGCTCAAGCAGCAACTATACTAACTTCAATTGATATCAGCGTTTGTGCATTCATGGCAAACTGACATGAATAATCTTGGCCTAGCTAACATTTACAGTGTGAGAAACTGAGATTTTTATGTTGGAGGTGGCAAACCTTTTATTCCAACGGCTATTTTTATAAAGTTTTAAGCAAATAGCTTAAAGTCATTTGAGAGGCAGACTTGAGTGGAGCCTTTGATAATATTGATTATAATAAAAGGGGAGTTTATACTGCACTTTGGTCTAATTGATCTTGATACAGGTCCGTGGAATAACTTTCTATGCTAACATGCCAGATTTGACTAAGGCTGTAGATTATTGGCATGGCCAGTGAGTATGCCTACTACTACTAGGGTGACATTAATCTCATCCCGCAGAAGAAAACAGTAGTTCAGAAATTAAACTGGTCAACTATCACAGGTTGGACATTAAAAAAAAAAATTAACTTTATTTACCGTCATTTTTTTCTGTGATAAAATATAGCTACTGATGCTTTATCAGTGGAGTTGGTTTGCTTGTCTTACCTCTTTATGCCAGGCATCAGAGGAGAAAATTGAGGACCTTTTCCTCAGGCCCAACCTGTTGAAATATCTCTGATGCTATCTCTTTATGTGCACATTGGTAGCTCAAACTCTGCTGTCAAATTCTACCTGAACAAGAAATAGCCTGCAAACTCCTCAATGTTTGATGTTTGTTAGTGTTATGTTTGCTGATGTCATGTTTCTTTGTTTGTCTGATTGTTCTCTAGTCTTTTGTGCAAGTACTCTACGAGTATTTTTTTTACTATTACAGTCAACTTTTATTATTACCGTCTGCAACAAGTTAAACTTTTCCTGTGCCCCGGGCATTCTTGCACCTACATGCTGATTTACAGCAAGGTTTCACCCAGTGTTGACAGAAGCTAATAGAAAGCTTCAAAATTGTTAGACATTATGGCCTTGAAAGTTAGACCAAGGGAGATTATGAGTAGAAGACTGAAAATGTTTCATCTTCTCATTGTTTGGCTTCCAAGCATGTACCCACACTGGGGAAGCAGGCAGCTGAATGGTTCAAGACCAGAGGCATACGTTTGCTGGTTTATAGGGGTTTACCAGTTGTTGGATGGGTGACCCTTGAGAGAGTTGAGGAATCCATCAGTAAGGGAGACGAGATGGGCTACACTCTTACAAAAGAGGGCTGTCCCTGAGATCAATGTGGTCTGAAACTCTTCAGTCCCGAGTGACCAAAAGGTACTGGCCAAGGGATGACTGTATAGCATACTTTCCATGCAAGCTTTGATATAAACAATTGACTGAACAACATCTCTGTCACACGCAAAAAACAGGTGCAAGTTATGAAGTGGATTAAAAAAAAGAAAAAAAAATCCACCAGCTACTTCCTGGGAAATGTGAGTCTAAAGAAGCCTAGAAAAGCTGTAACCAGAAAATTCAATACAAAAAAAAAAAAAGTAGTTTTTGTTTTCAAAAGTGATTGGCTTGCAACACAAGGTTACAGATGCACTGTGTCTGCCTACAAACATTCATGACATGCACTCGCCACATAATTAGACAAAAACTAAACATATTCCAAGTTAATAAATTTCCTTTTTATTAACGTATGAAAATTAGACTGAGTAAATAGTGTTTTTGCCCTTTTTTTAAAAAAAGAAACGTGAAAAAAACCAGCATACGTTGTAGGTATGAAAGACACGGACTCAAGGAGGACCAAGTAAGACGATGTGCAGAAGTGAGTGACCATGAAAAGAAACTTTTTTAAAATCTCAGTTTCAGGTTCCAAGAAGGTCCCAAACACAAATACATCAAGTGCTCTTTTATAATCCACAGACTTTAGGTGCAAGAGATTTCATATCTGAAGTGACCAAATGAAACCCTGAATACGCTGACATACATAAATTTAAAAAAAAAAATACTTTGGGATATCAGTGTGAAGAGCTGGAGTTAACAAAAATACTAGGACAGTGATCATTTGCATGCACACCAGGGCGGTCGGTGTTAGCACCTAATTTCGTTTGATCAGAGAAACCAATTACAATGGCACAGTGAGGGAAGAACATTGCAACAAAATGACTGACAACATTAAGGACTTGAAGTACCCTGCCAAATGGAATGATAATTCAGTGGTGTTTTCAAACAATATTCACAAAACAAATTAAAAAAAAAAAAATCATTTTCCAGCCATTTGGGAGGAACACACAAGTTTTAGAGAGGTTAAAGATCTGATAAAACAAAAATTACTTCTCCCTATTCTTCACTTTCTTATTTTAGTTAAAATGTTTAATCAATTATTTTTGGCCAATCTTTATTCATCTATTTCAAAATAAATGTAAAAAATGGCAAACCCTCTTTTGCTTCTTTCTGCTGACCAAAAAATAAGCAAAATGACTTAAAGTAAGCACAGCTTACAAATCGTGTTTCAGGCACTGTGAGGGTGTTCTCTATAAGAGCAGGAATAACTCTCCCGAAGGACTGTCATGGTTCGGTGACTCTAAACAACAGACACAAAATGCTTCTACATGACAACACAGTCAAAATATTTCCCTTATCACGTAAGGTCTGTGTGTTGCAGGTCTAATGGTAAGCACACGATACACAAAAATGAACACACACAAAATTTCGTTGTGCAGTGGTGACTACATACAGTAAATACATTCATAGGCCTGGGACAAGATTCAACCATGATCATGCAGCCATTGTAGGAGTGTGGTTTGTGAGCAGCAAACATAAAAAAACATGGGAGGTAGTTGGAGAGCCGAAACTTGCTGTTCAGCAGCTTTAAGCTAGACAGTGGGTGGTCATTGGTCCACTCCTGTCGATAATTCACTTTCCCAAAACAAGTACACTCCCATTGTGCCAATTTATGTTAGATATCAACGTTATCTTCAGTCTCTACTTTAAAAAATTGTTCAAAATGAAATTAAAATTTGTTTGTTACTTAAACACAGTTAACTTTTCTTGCAGACTTCAATGCTCCCTCAGCCACTACCTTCACCTTCTACCGGTTGTAATCTTCTTCACATTGCAGGAGAAATAATGAATCCTAACAGCTACTTTAAATCTCAGAACGTACGCTCACCAAGCCTCAATATCCAGTTTTTACTGAATCTAACCTTTGCATCACTGCCTGATTGACAGAAGTGTTTTCTTTAAACCTTAAAGCCATTTATATTAGACCCAGACAGACCTTTTCTTTCAAACGTGTAACTTCAATAAACACTAAACATATCTAAACAGGGCAGCTGCTTCAAACATCACAGCGACTGCAACACATCCTAGCTGGACAAGTCACACTAGAACAAGTTTCTATGAAATTAGATGCATCAGCATCCTTGCTTAACAGCCTGTAATCATCGGGGCTTTGGCTTGCCCTGTGACAATTTATTAAAGTTTTATACTGCTCATTATTCAGAATCCTATTTTAGTGTGCACAAGTTATACTACTGTAATGCACATTATTCATCATTACCTTTTAATATACATGTTTAAATATGTTCTAACGTACATGATTTATTATCAAAATTTTAATGAATACAGTTAACTATTGCTACACTGCAGATATTCCACTTCCATGTAGACTATTATTCAATTTTCTGCATTAGCTTTAGTTTGGTTTTTTTTACAGCAAAGTACCATTTGATTAATTTTAAATTCCTATTAATGCTTTTTTAAAGCCCGTAACTCACATACAGCAAAATATTATCAGATTCTTGAGGCCAACAACACTGTGCAGGATCTTAAAGAGGGAAGAAACTTGTACAGAAGCCTGATGAGTTTTGCTATAGGTAAAAAAATCCACTACATTGTCGTAATAAAGTATGGACAGCTGATGCCAAGCTTTTTTTTCACTGGACTTCCATACCACAGCTGCCGCAAGTTCCATAAGAAAATTCCTGTCTGCATAACATCCACTTACGTTGCTTACTATGGACATGCAGGTGAACTGTGCTGCCATGCTGCATGCAGTCAAGTACAGACTGAGAAAACACTTTCTTGTCCTTATTTGACTAAAGACAGCGAAGGTCTCCTGGCTCTATTCAGCTGCACTATAAACACTCTACCTGTGGTAAATGCCATGGTGATGATGTAAGAGGGTTTACCAGTTCAGTTTCCAGCCTGCCACACACATCCTTTGATGGTGGTTGAGTGGGTGAGATCAGAGGGGACAGAAAAATGGGGGAAAATGGGAAGCTGTGAACAACTTGGGATTGGGATGTTGGTTTAGTGATGTAAGGCACTGGAGGTTTCCAAGCAGAGGGAGCTGCACAGGAGAAGTAATGGGGAAAAATGAAAAGTGAAAGTGAGAAACAGGTACATTAAGTTGCCTTAATTAAGGAAACACTTTTTACTCCCTGGTCCAAATAGAAAAGCTGAGGGGAGGTCAGTGGATGCACTGCTACACACGGTTTCACCTGGTTTTGAAAAACAGACATTTACTACGTGCTTCCACAGCCCACTCTCTGCTTGGTAATGCTTTACAGAAACTTCTTATATTGCTTCTTCTCTTTTTTTTCCTCGAGATCATTTATTGACTATGCAATCTTCACTTTTTCTAATCTACCCGCTATGCACTTCCTGTATATTGTCTGCTGATTGTATGGATGTACAAGATGTTGAATAAGCTCCTGATGGTGTGTTTTGTACCTTCTTGCTACATGTTCACTAGTGTTTCTTCCTTGTCATTAAATCAAACTCAGTGTTCAAACTTTTCTCCACTTCAAGATCTTGCTCTTATACTTTGCTCTTGTGTTGTTATACCTTGATGTATTTGCTTGGTTTGTGTTCTGTATTTATTTCGAGTCTATATTTGTATATTTGTTTTGCTGTTGTCAAGCAAACTGCATCTACTTTTAAGTTGGGAAATGTACTATAAAAATCTATATTATTATTTGTATATTCAATTTATTTTTTTATATGATTATCGTCATTTTTTCCATATATCCCCAGGAAAGGAATAAACCCTTACCTAACTTCCACTGAAATTATGACTGTTATGCATACCCCTGGTCACCACTGCATAAGCAATTATATCATTTTTATGCAGTGAACTGACCATCAAGTTGACAAATGTGAACTGGTATTGTGATGTGACTGTTGTTATCTTTGTCACTTAATTCTCAAGGTCAGTAAGGAATCACGTTGATCACATCTCCCACAAAAGTTATCAACCAGAAGCACTGACAGACTCTCTTAAAGCAGAGGCAGCTTACTTAACCAAAATCTTCATCCTCAAGATAATTAATCCACTATTCACAAAACACTGAGCTCTACCGACAAGGAATAAAAGCAATTCGACATTGCCTTATTTCTGGAAATGGCAAAACTTAAATTGCCAGCATATGACACCGATCTTTTAATACTAATAATTGTTAGAATTATTTAATAATAGGTTTTACAAGTAGGTTTTGCAGCTGTTTAACAAATTGTCCATTGACTGAGACCTGGGGACCTTAGCAATCTGTAATTTTTCACCAGCTTGTATTCACTAATCATCTCCACATTTTCCTACTTTAACAACTGCCCTTTTTAGCCTGAAAGTTCCTTGTCAGAATAACTGATTATAATGGCCCAGAAGATGGCTGTGACACCCAAGAAAATGTTTTTTCCATTCACGAAATTACCGAGTGTATTGCAAAGTGCTCATACAGCCAAGACGCAGGAGTAAAGGGCCATGAACCACTTACACTTGTCTCACACAAGCCAGCAAAACTGTCACATGGTAAAAAATTTGTGATATACAATCATCGTAAGAAAGTGAGCGACATCCTAAAAAACATTGTGTAGTCAAGATAATGAAAAAAATCACGTATTTCGTAGTGCAGAAATTTGCAGAGAATTTCATACAATGTGACAAAACCTCGGTCTGGCCAAGATTATGACATGAGTGAGTGCAATGTCATGTCCGTGGTGGAAAATAGGGTAATGCAAGGGAGGCATATTGCACTCAATTTATTTATTTGCTAGAAAAATGGAAATTCCCATAGGTATGTGCACACACACACAAAAAACCGTCAACATGAAAATTTGGATACCAAAAGTACAAACATTTTTTACACTGATTTAGCATTCTACAGGTAAGTTTCTCACATCCACATGGACACACTGATGTACTCACAATGACATAGGAATGCATGCGTTCCCCAAAATGCATTCCTGCACATACGTATGCTCATTTTGTAAGTGAAAATATACTTAGATAAAGTAGAAAATTGTATCAAAAAGATAAAGAGTGAAACTGCTTCTCACATCAACACAGGTGATGAAACAAGTTGAGGTCTATACATGTGCACACAAACAGTGATGTGTCGTGCTGCATGCATTCAAGTTCTGACTGTGCTAAAAACACTCAAATTAAAAGACATTGTGAATAAAGCAAATGTATCACAGACTGGAGTGCCTTTGGTCTTGGAATCCAACACAGATTCCCAAATACAGATAAAAATACATCGTTCCCCCCACCCCTCAAGTGAATGTAGTACATCCACTTTCATGTTTCTATATTCCTGTAGATCATGGATTATAATGTGAATGTCAATAACAACAACAAAACTCTAGTCTGCACGCAAATCAGCACTTAGCTTGGTTGCAAGCACCTGTGAGTGGGTTCTAAATCATTTTAAAGTTCACCCCTTTTCCTCATTGCCTCAGGCAGCAGTAAGGTTGTAGTCTGGATGGGAAGAGGGGTGGAAGTATGACAACAGCCATCATGACAGCAGTTATTTCTCCCTCCACCCTTCAGACTTCAAAAATCATTGACAGAAAACAATGGCAACAAATAAAAAAGCATCTTACTTTGAATCTCCAGAAAGCAAAAAAATATTTTTGTTCATATTCCAACTACTTTCTTGTTTGTTTGTTTTTTTTTGCCTATAGTACTAGGTCGCTTTTACTCCAGCTGTATCTTGAATCAGTGGCATCAGAATATTACCAGGACAGGAAAAAGGAGATCTCTCTAAAGATGTGAAAGGGTCAAACCAAAGGCACATTAGTGACTGAGCCTTTAAAGAGGTCAGAATGATAAACAGGTAATGGATTTTGAGATCACTGAAAAAGGCACATGAGAACTTGAGCCTTCCTGGTGGGGGCATGACCTCCATAAAGGTGAAGAACCAAACTGAAGGTACATCCTTCAAAATGTCTGAATGGAGACAGAGAAGAGTTTAGGTGTTCTCGATAAGCTGTTCAAGGATGCAGCCATCATTTCTTTCCGTATGAGAGAATTTCTGGAGGTAAGTTTATCCATTTTCATGGCCAAAAACACTCTTTCTGCAGTGAAAGTCATCATGGAAAGTCTTGGAAGCAACTTCAATTGGTGCTCTATCTCAGAGAAAGGAAAACTGTAGTTGCATTTTCTGCCTTTTGAAAGATCTCAGTCACTACATCAATGTACTAAAACATCTCTATTTAAAAAGCATCTATAACTTTGCCTTCAGAAATTTTCAAACAGATGGAGAAAAAACAGGGTCCTTTGAATCGGAAGGCAGCAGCACCCAATGATCAGACAGAAGATAATCTTAACGGATCTCAGAAATGTTCAAGACAAGTGGCGTGGCCTGAAAATGTTAAAGACAAAAAAAATGGCCTGGACTGCCCAGTAGACAGCAAAATCTTATGGCTAGGCCTGACCCTGAGATAAATAATAATAAGATGAGTTTGCTGGGCCAACATTCCAAGACAATCTACTGTTGTGTATGAAAACTACATAATCACAAAAATATATGAGAACAGCTGTCTGGTGCTAAGCTTCTGTTCACCAAGGCTGACAGGTTTAAGACAAAGATGGCATACCAGTGCTCATGTTAGCCCCAATCTCTTCTCTGCTCAGGAGTAGGGGCATCTTTAGGAAGAAAGTGAAGTCTGAACTAAAAAAATGAGGTTAGGCCTTACAGCCAGTAGAGAAGAGATTATGTCCCCTTGATCTTCCCTCAGACAAAGAGTCTAGGTAACAATGAACTTAACTTCCACAATATCACAACCAACTGCTCAGTTCCTTTATAGACATAGATGGGATGAAGAAAGGGGTAAAGGGAAAGTGGCAAGGAGACACCAGTGATATTAAAAAAATTTTTTTTTCCAATTTAGAATTCATCTGATGTTTCTGGGATACCTTGGAGAGAAGACCTCAAGACCCTTCATATTGCAATGCCACTGTCAAGGATGCCAACTAGAAACCTCTTTACACGATCTCTATCTCTCGCTACCTCAAAAGCTAACACAGGATTATGTGTCAAAGACATGCAATTTTAGATTAAGTGACAAAGGAAGAGTGCTGACAAACACTGGGTTTAACCTTGCACTTGGTTCTTCCAACTCTTGAGTGCAAAAAGGTGGTTCTTGTTATTTTTAAAAAAAAATCACAGCAATGTTAGGTGTCAACTGTAAAGAACGTGCAACACATGAAGTTTGACGATAACAAAAGAACCAGTAAACAACTCCAAATGCAAGCTGCATAAACCAGTTCCACTGCCTGATTTTGAGACAGTATGAAAAGTGCAAAGAACACTGAGACACACACAGCATTGCATTTCTGGTAATGAAGCCAGGGGCTAATGTTGTGATTTGAGTCCTGTGACAACATTCAAACATTCTCTAGCTCCACAGGTTGACATCCATGGTGTTTTGATGGACAAGTGAGGCAAGACAGATTTTATGTCTTGTGCACCCAGTGTTCTGTGTGAATTCCTGACAGGTGCAAAATTAATTATAAAAAATGAGTAAGTTCATTCAATTACAAAGAAAGTGGAGCACCAACCCATGACTAAGAATGTTTGAACTGTCTCTTCCATCAAGTAAATGAAAAAAGTCCCTTTCACCAATTTCCTGAGCCCAGCCTCTAAAAAATAATCCCCACCCTGTCCAAGAAAATCAAACATGCATTTACTCAGGTAGTTTTGCATGCATATACACATGCAAAGTGACATTAAAACAATGTTTTTTCTGGCTGCCCAATTGTTACCCATAATTTTTTTAATACAATTTTAAAGCCAGATGAAAACAATAGCAGTGAAGAAACTGAGGACGACAAGGATATGCTTGTCACAAGTATGAAACACTTCAAACACAATTTGTGACTGACGACTTATCTGTCATCTTTGCAGGTTCATCAGCCACAAAAAATACCATGAGCTGATCATACAGCACAAGCTCTTAAGAGAGTAAATAATAAATACATAAATATATAAATAATCAAAGTTTTTAAACAGGAGGCTTGCAGGCAAAAATAGACATATTTCTGAGGCTGCTGTCCAAGTCTCTTGCTCATTAATTGCTGTTGGATTTCCCTTCTTTTGTGGTGGTGGTCATGCACACCCTTAGCACACAACAGAATGCGACAAGGGTTAAAGGGTGGGGTGGACTGGGGTTGGGGTGGTTGTTCACCAAACTCGTGGTTGGTGCAAATGGTGCAGACATGTAATGGCAGACATGGACCAGCTAATTGCGACAACACATTAAGATCACAGTGCAGGTAGAGTGGTTGGTTGTATCAAGCCTGACACTGACGAGCAGCTGCATCGGTGCACAGTCAGATGTGACGATGAGAAAAACACAGCCTGGCGCTCAATGTCAGGTGCTGGGGCGGTCGTATGCTGCCTCTCGGAGGTGAAGTTCCTTGATTGCTTGCTGGATTCGTTTTAGGTGACCCACTTTGGTCACACCTAGGTCCTAGAAACACCCAGGAAAACTGAGGTCACAGCTTATCCTTCTGTTCCTTACTGTACACTATGGAGGCACAAAATGTCTTACGACATTTAAAATATGTAGTCCAAAGACTATTTAATAAAGACATTGTCACATGCGTTTTGTTCTCTCAGTTTAAAAATGCTTTTTATGACATTGATCAAAAAATTTGCTCTGAACTCGCCCAATGACCACACCTGTGGATACTAAACAAATCTTATAAAGCAATATTTTTAAAAGTAGGAGGAGATGACTGAAATTTTTATTTCTTGAGAGTGGCCGTTATTTCTGTAATATTTTTATTTATAAGACACAAATGTTGATCTGCAACTTCTTTTCCTTTCGTTATATGTGAGTGAATACAGCTGACTGATTTTCAACTGCCCTTTTCCCATAAATTTTACAATCATTGGTAACCTCTCTTTTTAAAAAGTCTATATTGCAGTAATTTCCCACCTTCAGATCTCGCCTTTCAAGATTCATAAGTTCTGCACCCCGTATTTCATGTGAGATGAAGTTGTTGCGGTACTCTCCTAATGACAAACTTTCCAGCCAAGCCCCAACTTCCTCCACAGTCCAGCTGCGAATCTCAAATGCTGAAGAAAAGCCAATAAATATTGTGAAGTTCCACACAACTACATTGTGCTGACACACACATTACACAAAATTCCTTTAAAATATTACTTAAAGTCCCTGACACAAATTTTGAAGATCCCCAATTATGGTTAGAATACACTCCAACCTCTTAAACTAACTCCAACCCAGAACAATCCCATCATTACTACCATTACTTTACCTTAACACTAACCCAAATTCTGCACCAAATCCCTACTGAAAAGACGTCACACACATAGAGTCTTCTTACCTTTACCCTTTAAGCGTGTAATACCTGGCTTGCTCCTCCCAGCAGGTTTGCTTTGCTTTTGAAGTTCACTTATGTGCGACTGAAGGAAGAAAGAAAAAGGACTGGTGTAGTTTTCAAATTTTGTATATTCAGCTGGCATGACTTTCAATCACTTTTAAGAGAAGCATATTTACAGTTTTAATATGACCTAAAGCAATACTGATTATTTCACATCAATATCTGCTTAGCAATGTTCAAAAGTTTGTTAAATTTGTTCTTCAGCGTGGCTGGTTCTTGCAGGATGCTAATCCCAAAACATGAATGAAAATTCTGTTCCCTTCTCTAAATATAAGCTTTTAGCCATCACTAGGCCCACAGACACATATGCATGTTCACAAAGAAGACATATACTCGCATGCAAATACAGAAAAAGTGCCGGTGTCACGCTCTTTTTTAATGCACAGGCAAGCCAGCATACCTCCTCGAGCGAGAGAGGGATACATGGAAGACCAGCTATGTCTGCTGCCTTGCGTAGTTCTGGTTCTAGAGATGCCAATGCTGTTGTCAGCTTTTCCTCCAGGTCAGGCCAAAGATGCTGTTGGAAGGAAAGAAGGTGATGAACATAACAGACCCACATCACGAACATTATATACAACTAACAAATCTCACTACTACACTCTCCAACAGTGAAAAAGTAGCCAAGACTAACAGTTCCTTCCTTTGCTCCCATTAAGTCTATGCAGCAATTAATTTGTAAATATACAAATTGAAGCCCTCATGGTCCCTTCCCTTCTCATAAATTGTAAACAACAAATATTGAATTAAAAAACAAAGAAACATATATTAATAATAACAAAATTTTTGCAAGGGATATGAAAATTACAAGATATCCCAAATTAAATGTCTTTAAAATAGACTAAAATAAAAAAATTTAGATGTTAGCTATGCATGGCCATTACATTCTTTTTCACATCATCACAGACACACACTGTCACTGTCATCCCTTCTCCCAGCAGTTTCATCATACACACTCTTGTGTGTATGCATGTACACACACACACATGCTTGTGCATTCATTTTGTCTACCTACCAACAAACTTGCTTTTTCTGAGAGAAAAGCCCCTGCATGCTGATGCAGCAACCTCATACTGTGAACAAGGTCTGTGACTTGATTTCGTAGTGTCGGCTGTTGACAGACCAGGAAAACACATTAGTTTTGCATATTACAAACATTTCATAAGTCAGAAAGATGGTGGTGATATCTCGTGCCTGCATCTACATTGTTTTATGAACATTTATGTTGCAAGCAATTTTGTCTTCAATCATTTACAAAGTATTTTTGAAATGTGCTGCACTTTAGAGTCTATGATTAAAGAAACATTTTGAAATCTTGCTTTTCTGCCATTAAATACTCGGTTATCTTTGACAGGCAATTAAACTGTTTATCCAAGAAATCTTCCCACAATCAGAACAGAAGCTTGCCTAGCACTTCTCTGTAACACAGGTTTGTAACATATGGGCGCATGTGTGCATACCTCTGCTAGACTGCTGGCATTGATAACATTTGCACTTTACACAACACTTGTAACATACAAGTGAAACCAGCATGGCTGACATGTGAGTAGCTGTGCTGAGCAACTATTTCAAGTTAAAGCAACAGACAAGCAGATACACAGTCTGACAGGCGTAGGAACAAACTGTAGCTCACTTAGGAGAGAGAACGAAAGAGAGAAAGGTGGCAATTGGCCAAGACAACTTTTTAAAAAAAATCTAGCAGCAACAACAACAAAAATGCCATTCCTCAGTTTATAGAAATGCAACAATCTTCACAACTTATAAATGCTTTCCAACAAAGGACAAGATTAATTATGAAGGAAGATTAACATGGGAGGTTAGAATGATACTTATAAACATGTGCTGAATGTCATGTATGAATTGACAACAGCCTAATGCACACTGACTGCTGCATGCTGATACCAGTCTCTAACCTAATAAACACACACACACAGCTGCATGCTGATACCTGTTTCTAAAAGGCAACTGCAAAAGTACTTGACTTCAGCTGGGTTTTCTTAAACTCCCCCCCCCAAAAAAAATAGTAAGATTTAAGGTTTTCATTCACTTTACACCTTTACCACATTTAACATATCAAAAATGATTAACCTTTATATAAGTGAAACTCAATCAAGACATCCCTTCTCACTAACACAAGCACACAAAAGAAGCATGCATACACAAATGCAACATTTGCAAGACAAACCCTTAAATATTACAGCAAGTTGTAAGGCTGTCACGCAGCAATTTTTCAACAAAAAACACAAAATAATGCCAGAAGGACTGCTCTGGAATCCAATGAAGGTGGGAAGGTGGGCAGGTGGTGGTGGCAGAGGTTAAAATCACAAGGAACGAAAAGTGGAACATAGGTTACATTGCATATTTCTGCACACAACATTCAGAAGCTGTTGCTTCAAGACATCAGATTGATCTTTACAGTCTATGCCCACCACACCTGGTAGGTGTCACTATCGGAGGAGTCAAGCTGATGTCAGCAGCCATCCAGAAGACAGGATGCCATGATTGAAAAGCAACAGACAGACACACAAACACACAAACATGTGAATAATGAGTGAAAGATTTTTGTTTATCAAAATAAAATAACAGCCTCTTGGAGAATGATGTAGCTTACTATTCTTCAGACTTGTTATTTACTTAGGCTTTTGTTATAAATTTTTTATACTTGCTTATTTAAAAAAAAAATCTGATTTCTTAAGTGCTGAAAGAACTCAAATGATCAAGTTTCTTCACTTCCATCTTCTGCAGCCGTTTCCTTGCCATTTGAAATACAGGTAGATTACGATGCAAATAAAGTGTGCTTATAATTTCCACTGGTTTATTCTTCATCTCATTTATGCTTGAATTTTTGTCAATAATGTTGCCATCACAAAATATGACAGTAGTAAATATAGGTTATATACCCTTAGCTGGTTCACACTTAAAACATGTCCTTCACACCAGATAGAAAAACTATTTTCTGCGAAGAATTCTTAGATAAACCACAATTTTAAATGTCTTTGATGACCATATGACCAAAAAAAAAAAAAAAAAACCCAAACAACCAAACTGATATTTTGAAATTATATGATCATATATGATTCGTGTTTCAAATTCATTTTTTATTAATTTTTGAACTGTACTCATACAAAAGAAGATAACCCTAACCTCTGAAAGTCTTCCCGAGGGATACAAGCGGTCTAGACACTCAGAAGCTCGCTGGGCCAAAGGTGCCAATTCCTGCTCCACAGTAGTGTTGTTTTTTGATGCAACTTTGACACTGAAAAAGACAACAGACACCACTTAAGTCATATTATTAACAATTCAATCATATCAACATTCTCTCGCTGAAGACGTTAGTACAAGTATGCACAAGCATGATTGTATCCTCTGCAGACAACAAATGATCAAGCATTTTTTTTTCCCTCAGTCATAAATTTATACTTATCAAAAATAGAAGATGGCAACTTAGAGAGGAATACCAACCATCGAATCAGCATTGCTGCAGTTTCCACAAAGTTCAGAACAACATGAGCCTCATCCTCTGACAAAGCTGAGGGTTGAGGACTGACAGACCGCTCCAATTTCTGTTTCTCTGACCATGACTTCAGCACATTTTCAAACGTCTGCAAGACAATGCAGGTCTTATAATGATTGTTCCAAAGGTTTTCTTTTTTAAAGCCTTACAAACAAAAACCTAGGACAAGATGCTCAGCTTATAAACTTCATGACTTATGCCATTCAAACATAACTTCTAACGTCTAAGGAAGATATAAGTGTACACAAAGGAATCCACTCACTCTATCTCGTGCCAACATCTGAGCACGGTTCTTGTGCATGATGCGTATGTAACCAGGTGGCTGCATCCAGGCTTCCCCATCCACTTGCACAGGTACGCTCTCATCGCCCAAGATAGTAATCTTAACCTGTCGACACTGTACAGGCAGTTTCAACTATAATCTTAACCTGTCAACATTGTACAGGCAGCTTCAACGAATCTATTATTGTGCTCGCTAGTTTGTTTAAAAAACAAACCAAAAAAACACCCCCACCACTTTCTCATGTATTCTTCTGATGACAGTTGATGTTTTTAAAATTTTTACTTCTCAGGAGATGGTAAACTACTACTCAAAAGTCAATATGAACAACAGTTTCATCCCATAAGAAAGAAGGAAAGACAGAATGGGGGGAAAAAAAAACCCAGAAAGAGATACATTACTACAGTTAGATAGAGAACTTCCAAAACAGCAGATGCCCCTACCTGTGCAATGCGATGATGCTGGAGGTCGATAAGTCGTGACACGGCAATTTGCATGCCTCCAAACACGGCCACTACCTCCAAAATGCGGTCATCGAAACTTGGAGGTACAAAATTCTGCAGAGACACAAAACAACAAACCCATCAGATCCTCAGCACAGTAGATGAAAGTTCTTCTTCACTGGATGCATAAAGCTGAACATATAAATATGGTTGGCAAATCATTTACACTACAGTCATGTACAACCAGAAAGTGAAAATGTGGGGCAGCTTTTACATCTGAATTTCTCCTTAAAATGGAACTTACTGCCTGTTTTACCAAAGCAAGCATGATTCTAGCTCACAAGTTGCAGTGACCCTAACCTGACTCCTGCTACCTCAATAAAGTGTAGGATTGTGGTCAAAAAGTGTGAGGTAGCATGGCTTGATTAAAGTCAAACATCTTGATGTAACGAATGTGGTTCATCATGAAAAAAATGTAGAACAACACAAGCTGGTCGCTGTACTCTGTGGTCAATAATAATGTAAAACAATCACTAACCTCATCCTGTTTGGAGCCTCCCCAGAAGTTGGCACCACCGCCATAGCTGTGCAAAGAGACATGAATAAAACACAGGTGAAAAAGTGAATGTGACAGTACATAAGAGCCACTGAAAATTACAGAATTTTGTTGTATGATGAAAAGATTTGAATTTGAAACTTCTACCTGTTTCATTTATATTATTATAAATTTTCAAACTCTAACAAATGCTTACTGACGGATGGGGGAACCCTCTAACGAACCTAGGAATGTTCAAGATGACAATGCCTCGTAGACTAGGTAATGGAATGCGCTGCCCATCACATTCAAGTAAGACGCGCTGATCCAGGTTTTTAAATGTCTGGTTGATCATTTCTTTGCCACCAAGCACTCCATACCACATCAGATTTTTCGTCCGACTTCTGTTCAAAGATGTGAAAATGGCCGATCATAAATGTTCACAAGGATTTTTCAGTATGCAATCATAAGCAAGACAGAACAATGAGAGAGAGAGAAAACAAAAAATAGGTAAAGAAAAAGGAAGAAAACAAAAGGAAAATGTAGAAACTGAGGGACTAGGGAAAGACAGAAGTGACCCATTAACAGAAGAGCCAAGAAAACATTACAAATGTGACATCACATTATAGATCTTACACTGTGACACACAGGACTCAAAAGCCTTCTTCCTACAATTCAGTTTCACACACAAATTATAGCAGACCAATAACTGAAAAAAAGTTCAAAAGCTGACAAAATTTTAGAAAGGAGCAGAATGCAACTTCAAAAAAAAAAAAAAAAAAAAAATCAAGGTAGATATAAAGAATCTGAGAAGAGATAGTAAAGATTCATCACAATGAGGTGTGAAAAAATAACTTGCCTGCACTTTTCTGGATGCTCTTCACGTTTGTTTTGAAACTCGAGAGTAACTTTTGCATCCAGCCCAATGCCGAAATAGTTGTTCATCACGCACTTTTCTTGGTAAAGCTCTCTGCACAGAAATAAATGTACATGCATGAATATATTGCCAGCATGTATGTAGGTGTGGGCACACACACTCAGAGGCAAAGTAAATAACTGAACTGACCATTACATGAGTAATGATAATATCAAACATGCACATCACCCACACCATTTCCAACCTAGAAAAACTGGAAAAAAAAAACCCAGATAGCTTACAGTGGAATGTCTTGCTCAAGAAGTGGAGAGGCTGCAGCACACAAAGCATCGGCATTGGCCAGCAATACCTTGCTGATGAAGCTGCCACCTGCTAGAGTCTTGGCAATGCTGCTGCTAATACCTGCAACCAGGTATGCACATCAGTCAAGACATCCTCACATTTCTTCAACCAGTGGATACATTAGACAGACATGTACGCTTAGTATGTGAATAGGTATACACACACAGCTCAGGTTTACACACGGATCTGATGCGACATCCATAAACTAACAAAAATAATGAGTTTGTACAGCACATTGCCCTTGCGGAGGTGAACTCAATGCAATGTGCTTGACACACTGAACAGCAACACACAAACAAACAAGGCAGCAAATCGGACGACAAACAAAAAAGTGGATGGATGAAGACAAGAAACGGAGGAGCGAATGAAGGAGTTCACTTGATCACAAAAGTCAGCTTTGAGGCCAGATTTGAATGCTTTGATCAAACATACGATCTGAAAAGAAAGGGGCAGAGAATTCCCAACAGTTGGGCCAGAGAAGAAGAAGGAATGATTGTTATTTGATGCATGCCACAGAGAAGAGGCAACAAAGACCAAAGAGAATCAACTGGGATGAAAAGGTGTCAACAGAGGTATACTGGGGCAAGGTCATGAAAACAATGGTACCACAGTGTGGCAATCTTGGAATCATTGTGAGTTTGGACTGGCAGCCAGTGAAACCCATGAAGAAAAGGAGTAGCCCATATGGATGGCAATATCAGCAGCATCATTCTGAGCCTTTCTGAAGGCAGGAAGACCAGTGAGTAGGGCGCTACAGTAATCAAACTTAGAAAAGATGAACCTGCAGACTGCAGTAAATATACAATTCATAAGAAAATGATGCACTGACGACAATATCCAGATTCCTGACCGTCCGGGAAAGAGAGATGCCCACCCTAGAGGAAGCTTATTTCAGTTTATTTGCAGAGGTTATTGAAATGACACTGCTCAGACCAAGACACCAGGACATTTGTTCAAACAAACAGAGACAAACAGGGAGAAAGGGAGAAGGAAGCTCGTTTATACATAATTTTAACTCATCTGGAAAAAGTAAATCCTTGCCTGTGAATAAGAGGTGTTATTTGGTTTATTGTAAACAGTTTTCTGTTCTGTAATCATTCATGCAAGCTGTCAGTGAATGTTACCTACATGTAATCACAATCAGTGCCCCCACTTACCTGGCAGCACTGGTGAATCAGCAAAAGGTAGCTTGATCTTAGGGATAGGAGAGGTAGCTGCAGTAATAGAGTCGACAGCCTTTGCATGAAGTTTGGAGTCAACGCTTGCTGATCTGTTGAATGTACTCATGCTGCTGATGCGCCGTGACCCTGGACCTACAGGTGATCGTGACCCTGTCACAAGAGCAGAGTGCACATTACATAAGTCCTAAACCGCATCGACAGCTCTAATTGCCCTCTGAGATACATAGTGTGTAATCTTATCTTAAATGTAAATATTCTGCCTTGGTCTTTATAAACTTGTCTTCTTCCTCCAATGATATTCTATTTTCTGTCAAGGCCTAGACAGACAGCGCATACATGCAAATGCAGACAAGTACAGTGGAGGGCTTCATTGTGCAATGTTTAATCTCATTACAGAGAACTAAAGGACCAGAAATTATCCTGGAAAAGCATGGCTAAACTTGCTGCCAACAGAAAAAAATGGAGGTCTCTAGTGGATGCCTCATGTACCACCTTAGGTATGGAGGACAAAGTAGGTAAGTAAGTAATCTGTTTACGGTGATTATGATAAACGGATGCAGATGTATACCATATGCATTTTCATGTACAAATGTAGAAGAGTGCATGAATATGCATATGACAAGTTCATTTATGTGCATGTTAAACTTCTCTCTCTCTCTCTGTCTCGCATGCACACACACACACAGACATGCCACACACTAAGTACCTGGAGGCTGCAGGAGCGGAACTGGTTTTTCCGGTTGCACCTCAGACTCTACAGCGAGTGCAGCAAAGCTGGGTGCTGACCTGGAAGCCTCTCTTAAGGATGATCCCTCTATGTGTCGATTGTCCCGCATCATCTCCAGCTCCAGTGTCTGTGCATTCTGCTCATCCACAGCTTCAAACCAACAGTAAAATGTGCTGGGATCAATATCAGGTTTCATTAAGCATGCTTGAAAAAATTCTGTGACCTTTCATGGCCTGAAGCAAGGGATGTGTTGGATGACCTCTGATGATGCATGTAGCAGTCTTTTTGAACATCAATATTGTGCTATTTGTTTGACCATTGTGGAAAGATAAAAATAAAAACTTTCAATGCGGCCTTTGTGTTGAATTATTATTTCTACATTAATTAGGCATTGATATTCCTGGATACTTCACATGATACAGTCTCCTAAACATCCCACTCCCAGATAAGAAGAATGAAATGGAATCAAAGTACAAATGTACCTACCAATTCCCTCCCCTCTTCAATTCCAGAAATAAACTTGGAGATGGACACATGAAGACAAATACAGGACAATAAACCCCACAACTCCTCCCCCACCCCACAAACCTCTTGTTCTCACCTTTTTCTGTGTGCTCGATGATCTGTCGAACGGCCTTCTTCAGGCTGTTTGCACGTGACATGAGAGATTCTCTTGCCTTGAACACCTGAGTGTGACAGGGCATTGAGCTGGAGTTCAGCAGGTGTGCTTTCTTTGAACACACACACATACACACCACCTGTATGCATGCAGGCATGCTACAGCCAAAACCATGCATGTTCAAAGGAGTCTTAAAAAGCATAATGTGCAGCATATGTGCTCCTGACGTGCAAAATAATCAACAGTGCTGCTTCTTAATCAAGAAGTAATGCTTATCAGAACTCTTCCCCAGAATAACGGTAACCCCAAAAACAAGGATAGCTCTAAAATAATATTAAAATTTATTAAGTGCATTTCCTGTGTGAATAAGATTTTGTAAAATCACTATCTGTGTTAAAATGCACACTCTATGCACTAACACTTTGCCTTCATCTATTTTAATAGATCATCATGCACACATATTCTATAAAATTTGCATTGGCCATTTAAATGTGGCTAGGGTTAAATTATTCTTGCTCATCAAGTAAGCAAACAAGTGCACAAACAGATGAACTGCAACTTGGCAAACCGCAGCTAGGATATTTTACGGTGAATTTGTAAAGCATTATCAAACCATTTAAGATGGAAAGGTAAGTGTAGGCTCTCTGCTGAAGAGACACTCACTTGTTTAGGTTTTGCAGGAACTGCCAGTACACCAGGCACGACATCTTGATCAACTAGTGGCTGGGCATCTTCTGCTGCTGTCTCAGCTTCCACCAACTCCTGATGATGTGAACAACAAAAGAAATAAGAAAGTGCCAGCAAGAAAAAAAGGGTTGATAGGAGTAAACTGTGGCTCATTCTTTATGGCAAGGAGGAGCTGTTTACTTCACTGCAGGTGGCTGAAATCTGGTTGAGCACCAAACCAGAATGAAGCAAAACCAGAATTTACAATCTATGAAAAAAATGTTCACCAGTTTGACTGAAATGCATGCTGAAATTCTGTCAGAGGTAAATGCAACAAAATGCAGAATACAACATCCTGCTAGCTGAGAGGAAAAGGGTGTAGTTCACCTTAGGCCAGGAAATGCAGGTAAAGCCCCCATGCAGTATCACAAAACAAAAAAAAAAATGCACAAACTGCATACAAGAAAAATGCATGTACCTTATGTACAGAAAGGTTCTTAACAAAGATCAAATGGAAAGTTGAAAGCTACCTCAGTCTGAGCAGAAGCCTGTGACTCCTCATTAAGTGTTTTTAAAAGGCTTTCCAGCTTCTGGTTCAAAACAGCACACTGAAAACAATATGAATGCAGGTGAATTAACTGAGAATGAACAGAGCAAGTTTTGAAATGCCACACCGTACAATTACAAAAAGGGCAAAAGATACAACTCATTGCGGATAACAAGCTCAACTAGACTTGGCATTTTGATCTAGTGAATATTTACTGACCGCTTCAAGTTACAATGTAGTATGTTAATAGGATTCTTACACAGTTGACAAGTTTCAATGCCCACATTTTTAATTAGTGCGCAAAGGAAAACTTGTCTGTTACCAGCCTTTTTTAAAAAAAAAAGGAAAAGAAAAAAAAAAATACACAGCATCCCATGAAAATCTAAAGCTAACCTTCTCGGCAATGTTCTTGGACTCCTTCTCTGGGTCGTTCTCATGGGCCTTAGCAACCTTCTCCACAAAGGTCTTTACAGTTTCACACAGCACTCTGCAGCATCAAATACAAAATTATGGAATACAACATTGCCTATCCCTCAACACAAAAATCAAAAGTGGGATGAGAGTATATGGCATATATGTGGGCAAAGACACTGGACATTCCATGCCAGATATTATTTTGTTCCTAAGAATGTGAAGGGTTATCTAGAATGAAAAGCTAAATCAGCTGCACATGCACTTTATCTCCCTTTTGACTACCAAAACTATTTACAAATGACCGATTTACAAGTGACTGCTTAATTTTCAGGGACTTTTATAAGATTTCACAGACAGAAATTCTTGCTCTTCTAGTTTTTATTTTAACTTAAATTTAGGAATGATTTTTGTCACACCAAATGATGGCCTTCTTGGTTTGTAATGACCAGGTAGAACATAACATTTTTAAGACCATTTAACTTTGGAAAGACCCTAAGAATAACTAAAGCCATATAAGAACAGGGCAGTTCTAAGCACATATTGAAAAGATAAAGAAACTAACTTTGCAGATGAAATTATCACTTGGTGGTCCTCACAGTGTAGAATTTTGGACAGGTGATCTGCTACAGAGTCCTCGTACTGAGAAATGGGGTCCATCTGACAAATCAAAGGTGTAAAGTAAGCAAGATTAATAATGCTTCTACTAAGTGCTTCAAGTGACAGTCACTCCCTTTCTTTCACAAAATAAGCTTTCTTAAAAAAAAAACCTCTCCCCCAAAATATATCAGACATTTAAACCTGAATTGCTTGATGACTGCAGAACTAGCAGACATGATGAGAAGTCAAAATAATGGGTTTTTTATCTCATGTAGTGACTCACCTGTTGAGAAAGTTTTCTAGGTGGTGGCATGTTACCCTCATAGGTCCATATACTCCACCTGTTCAGACAACCAACCAGTGAGATACAAAAATGAATATCATAAGGAGCAAAATGCCTGTGACTGAAATTAGGAGTGAATGTCATGGGTGAGTAGTTACCAATGAATTTAAATGCAGCCTGACACAAGGATTAAGGCAAGGCATCATGCACTTGTAGTCATGCATCAGTGATCTGACATATATACCATGACACTTGTTCTTTGACTTTAACTTCCCTGACATTAACCCTGAATGTAATTTGAGCCTGGAATTTTAGGTAAGAACAGTCAACCATGAGCATTTATTGGGATCACCACTTTGGCTTGCAGTATTGCATGTATGCCCACAATACTCAGCTCCTGGCATCTGGCCAAGCTCAGCAACTCCAAAGTCTATTCACCAATCCTCAACAAACCCTTGACTTATTATTATTAGACTCCAGAAGCAATACTAAATCTGAGGACTGGTTGGTTCTGGGTCTGACTGGTGGCAATGTCTTTTCTGCAAGTTTCCTGCCTCCTAACAGGAAGCATAATACTATTAATGTTTATAAAAGAGATGTTCTGCTGTCAACAGTCTGCAAAAATAAGGCAAAATGACAGTAAAATGTGGAAATGTTCAAGAAAAGTGATAGTAGCAAAGCGAAGAGTGATGGCCCCACCTGTCTAGCATTTTTATCTGTGCATGTTCCAGTTTTTCAAGGACAGCTGGAAGCTGGGTGTCATCATCAAAGGCTGCACCCCAGCCCAGGACTCTTGCCAAGTCATTGCCCGTGCCAAATGGTAGCACCCCTACTTGACACTTAATACACAAAAGAACTGCAACCTATCAAGAAACTGTTTTTTAACATTCCAAAAGCAAACCACTTTAAACTAAAAATAAAGAAAGAGAGGAAAAACCCAAAATGAACAGCAACTGTCTCTAAAGCAACTGTTATCAGCAGCACTTTCTGATTTCCATCTGATGTTTAGCTCAGTTCATAACTAACCCTATTTTAAGCATTTATGACAAATATAAAATAAAACATAAGACAGCAGCACATTTTATAAACATGCTAGACACATTCAACTTTCTCTTCTTTTTTTCAGAAGTCTTAAATCTGATTAAGGTTCTTTAAGAAATATCTTGTCACAGTGCTCATGCTTTTCCTAAAGATGTCTAATAGACTATGGTTGGAAATCTCACTCATGCACACAATCACAGTGATAAATATAAGACACATGGATGATAATCAACTCACCTGTCGATGCAAATCCAGCTTATCAATTTCTGTCAGCACCCACCCAATGCTGCCATCACCACCACAAATCAATATTCGGAATGAGTCGAATCTTTGGAAAAGCTTAAGCCTGAGGTTTAAAAAAAAAAAAAGTGATGGAGCTATGCATGAATGCAGAACAATGTTAAGAGTTGACAGAAATCTTGCAGCATACAAAAATGTGTCAGTTCTTGTGATCCTGCCATCTTCAGAATATTTATAGTACCCTCTGTATAAACTTTTACCAAACAATCTTATGCATTAGAACTTCTTAATGTGCAGTGAGCACTCAATAAACACTGAGTGCCACTGGCAGCACTACGGATAAATTAACTGTTAGCACTTACCCTGGGTAGGGTCCACCATTCATGAGATCAAATACCTGCGCTGGGTTCATTAACTGTTTGAACCTTCGTAAAAACTTGACGCCCTGCAAATGAAAAATACAAAGATTTGGACCCTTCACCCCAGTCATAGAGGCACTCTAAGAAAAGCCAGGAAGGAGGGCGTGTTTACTTAGTTTTGAAAAAAAAAACCCTCCATTTGCTTAAGGCAATGACTGCAAACATTTAGGACTCTAATTATTTAGAGTGCAGTTTTTGTTTTCCTTGTTCCTTGTCCCAGCAAGTCACTCAAGAAATTTACAGAGATGCAAAGATACTGAATTTACTGTTTTTTACATACTCAGGTGTCATGAAAAGCTAAAACCACATCCTGAATATTCAAATTCTTTGTCAATCTTTAAGGACCCTGTCTGCCAAAATGCAAAATCTTCGTCTAAGAATGCCAATATCTATGCATTTTGAATGATCTATTTTGAATGATCTGCCTACTGAAATCTAATTCCTTCAACCATTTCATGAGCCTGGATGATAAAGTGGGAGTTATGTGTCTCTAAAAGCTACCCACCTGATTGTCACCACTCTTGGTATTAACATAGACTAGTAAAGGGGAGGTGCCTGGAGGCCGCATTCCCTCCCAGTAGCCATCCGAGTCAATGCTGCTGATTGCTGTGGGTGGAAGAATGGACAGACGACACTGACCCAGAGGACACTTCCGAGGATATTGGTCTCGGCACCCAGTGTGGATCTAGGTAATAAAGAAGGTTTTATCATGAGATGGTCGTAACACACTTGCTCGTTAGTCTTTAGACTTCTTATAAGTCTTACCACAGGCATTTTGTGAACATATGTCACTCTCTCTCCCTCTCTTGCTAAATGCATATGGCTACTAAAACAATCTTAATAACTGAATAACCAAAGAATGAATACTCTTAGAAATATATTGAAAATATTAACTCCATATAGGTGACAACTAATGTTGCTAAAAATAAATGAAAATGACTTTAAATAGAAAAACCATACTGAATGAAAAAAAGAATGGAATATAAGAATCATGAATTATCTGAAGAACCATGTGAACAGCAAATCATCAAACTGTGAAAATAGTATTAGGCAAACACACCCCAACACACACACAAGCACATCATTAAAAAGTGGGAAAACCCTAAATAACTGTGGGAAAAGAGCCTCTGAATGCTAAAAACAAACTTGAAATACTGACCAGGGCTCGGCACCATAAGCATCGGTAGTCCTGCAACCGTAGGACACTACCACAGGTTTTATCACAGACAACACACTTGGCACTGACAGGGAGGTTGCCTTCCATCCACTGATGAGGCATAGAGATCTGTTCACAGACAGTTCATGACCTGCTATACTTCTCAAAGCTGTGTTCAGTGTGTCATTACATTCCTTGCTTTGTTGTATTGTTCCATTTGCATGTGTGAGAGACAGAGAGAGTGTGTAAGAAAAAGAAAGTATGTGTGTGAGAAAGTGTGTACATGTCAGAAAGGGAGAAAGTGCTTGACCCATATCGCTGTAATTGGAGATCCTTTTTCTAACGTCAAGAATGAAGGGCCTGAACTCTGGAAATACTTCATAGTGCTTTCCTTTTGTTTCTGAGTCCATTTTCCCATTTTCCCTGTAATTTTACAGTTGTATCACTGTCTATTATGTGATGCTACAGGTATCACTTTGTGTCCCTGTATTTATTTCTGTTCTTGTATATGAGAAATACTTTATGCTATATTTGTAATCTAAGTAAAGCAACTTTTACAGCAATTACTTATTTCTTAATTACCTCTTGAGGGTGAAAGAATAAAGAAACTGTAAGCTACTTTATAAATAATGCATAACTTTACAACAATTCCAGAGTAAATTATGAAGCTTTAACAACTTCTTTTGCTCTTTGCATTTAGAAAATGATCATCAGCAGCTCTTACTCCATCTTCATCTTCGATGATATCCTTGCCAATGGAGGCAAGTGCAGTCCACTTGCAGTTGGTGGGTGCCCGCACCGCACACCGCTTGTGGGCCTTGAATTTGCATACTGAAACAAGATTATACAAAGTAAAGCTAGTGCCATAGGGACATTATGTATGTCATATGAATATCGAAACAGAATGCCTCTTGGCCTTAGTTATCCACTTCCTAAAGACATACAAGAATATACACAAACACATGCATGCGTGCACACACAGAGGATTTTAAATAAATACAAAACACTGTGAAAATTAAGTGGGAAAAAGCTACAGAATTTTCTTAACAGGCAATTTAAAACCTTCATAGATTTTTTTTTCGGTCAGGCCAAGGGGAGAGCAACTCCTTAAATCAAGTGAGTAAAGGAGGTTTTAAAAGCTTTAACAGATCTCCTAAGCAGATCACCAAAACAAAACACCCAGGCCTGTATTTTTAGGTCTCAAGCATAAAAATGCAGCAAGATCAGGCATGGAGATAAACAGGATTACCCAGAGCGCCACAGCCACCCCTTTACTGTCTTATTTATGCTGTTGATTGTACCTACTGCAACTTATAGGTGTGAGAGGCCGAGCAGCATGCACAATCAATGGCGATTATGGGCAACAGCATGAACAACAATTGTTTATAGTTTAGTTTATTCCTTGTTGCTCTTCGAGGAGCATAGGGCCGCGACAATTATTTACAAGTGCAACAAATTAAACAAAGAAAGACAAGCACATAACTGGCAACTGTTGGGTGCTGGATAAAGAACCATCACCTACCTCCTCCTAAAAGATTCCCCCACCCTTCCACACATCCCCCCCAGTATCTAGCTCAGGCACATCGATCTATGGAGAAGCCACCACAGTGTTAGTGGGCCAATTGAAGAGTGGGACCAGTGCAGCTAGGGGAATCTATAGTCTCAAATGTCAAAGGGGGAAATTTTCTCAATAGCGGGCACAGATTATTCCCCACGCGAACCACACCACCATCACCAGCAATTGCTTTCTCAACAATACGGCTCCTGTCTTAGTGGTGGTAGGGGTGGCGGAGAGAGCTATTACTTCTCTCCCCCCACTACTCCACCTGGGTAGGTGGTACCCTTTTACCTCCACCCTCGACCCCAAACGAACTTGTGCTCGCCTTTCGTGGTGCGCAAGGTCACGACACACGACTGACAAAGCAAGCTGGTAAATAGTGCATGGTGCAATAGGTTGGGTATTTACAAGTCATCTTGAATTCCACTAATGATATGAGTAACTCAGTTTCAACGACTGTCAAACTCGTCCTGCTTTTATCACATGAGAAAGTGAAAGAGGATATTGTCATCTTTCCTTCTGACTCCGGAGGACACACCTTGTGCTGTATTCTACTCATGGCCTCGTGATGTTGCACCTCCTATACTTGCCTGCCTCCCTACATTTGTGTAAAATATGACCAGGGGTGTATAAAATGTTCTCTAATGACAAATTCTAACATGAGTCACATCAAGAAAGGTCCGATGCTACAACCAATTTATCTCTCAGCTTCTCTGTCCCCTTTCTGAAAAATCCTCCATCCCTAGTAATACATTATGATGCGCGCGATTTAGGATGCTAGTTCCGTTTATCACAGCAAAGCTGTTGAAAATAATATTTAAAAAAAAAACTTTCCAATGTTTTGTAGGACGATCAGGTGTAAAAATCAGATAAATATTCAGTGTCTAGAAGGAAAAAAGTTGAGGTCGATGATGGTGTACTTTTTGCCTTCAGTGGTACTCGGTTTCTCACCCCTCCTATCCCGGCGAGTAGAATAAAAATGCTTTAAGCATTATAAAAAAAAAAAAAAAACCAGTTGAGACACAATGAACAAGGTATGGCCTGTGTGAGTATGTCACCTGTCTAAAGATCATTAGAAAATGCACCGACCAGTGCAATACGCCAGTCAACAGCACGGATCCCGAACGTGGGAAAATAAAGGATCCGACCTCAGCGGGAGGCGATTATTTTTTTCGCGCAAAGTTTTGCACTGACTTGTTGTACGCATGCCCAACTGCCATAAGTGGTTACCAAGCCATGTCTAGTAATTTATAAAAGGAATTCTACCTGAAAATATATTCTATATTTTTTGTCTATTTTGAGAATAAAGTCTTTGATGCACATCCAGTATTATTATCATTTCGTTTTTGGCTGTTGAGCATATATATATCTTACAGGAGCCATGGAATGGTGTAGTCTTCTGCTCGACATCTTTGTTCACTTTCGTTGTCTTTAACTCGTTCTTTCTCAGTGCTAACTGTTGCAACATTCATCGGAACAAATCCAAACTTTCTCCTTTAATTTTACCATCAGTCTTGAAGCACATCATCTCGGCATTTCTTACTTTTATACCTATACGCGAGCTAGCGTTTCCTTCGCAAGGTGAGGTCAAAGGTTGTCAGCTTGGTAACCACGTGCGGCAGTTCGCGCATGCGTACAAGTCAGTGTGAAAAAAATCTTACTGGGAATCTACTATCCACCCCATACCCAATCTTCTGCCCTTGTTTTTACGTGTGCAGCATCCAAATTAGTCCGTTCATTTGGTCGGTCGTTCGATCATCAGAATATTTACTTTGCATTCTGTTTTTTTTTTTCATTTTTGTTGTTTATTGTACTTTAATCTCTCTTCGGGTATCGTCTTGAAACTAAAGACTTTTCAGGAGAGTGGCTTTCCTGGAAAATATTCTCTAGAAAATTCCATGATGAACACGAGGAGTGGCATGAACCAACTCTCCATGGCAGGAACATCACGCAGCACGAGGACAAGATGCTCAACCACACCAATACCTACATCTACCACAAAAGACACATACCCGACAAACCACAGGGACACGCGCCTCAAGGAACCCCGTACATACACAAGGACACATACTAGAGGTGTCTCCCTAAACATGCCCCATGCCACAGCAACACAAAGACTCGTCCAGAAACCATAGCAACTCTGAAAATGATGGACAGTCTACCCCCATCCCAAATCCTCCGTCCTGGTTCTTTGACAACCCTCCCACACTCGTCAGACAACGCGAGCCGGATGCCAGACAGGCCCCGTGTGAAGAATGAGCACTTCTCACGCTCGACACAGACCTTTGACTTTTTTAACCGGGACCCTGCAACATTTCCCCCGCTTTGTCTCCATTGGACTTTGCGTGGGCGGGCGGCGCTGGGCCCGCTTATCGGGCGTTATCGACCTTTTACACTCAGATTTGCGCGCGCAGTTAATGCGACGAGGTCGCGAAGGCGCGTGCGTGTCTCCAGTTAACCTTTCCCCTTCTCTCTCTCTCAGGATGGGGATGGAGATTAAAAATAAAAATTGTAGGTTGAAGTGGGGAGTTCTTAGAAATGAGGAAGTAACCAGAGTCAGAGAGTCTATCTGAACACTCATCTAATTTCTTTGTCTTTCCTTTTCAGAGAAACGAGGACACGCAGAACCGGAAGACAAAGTCGCGGTGAATCGCTCTCACTCAAAAAATCTGCAACAGTCGTCTCTGACGTCAGCACTGGGGGACCAATCATCAACCTGCGATTCATCGAACGTCACTGGTAGGCAAGGTAGACAAAAAAAAAAAAAAAAAAAAAAAAGTGAGGTTATCGACCCTGTCAGACACGTCAACGAAGGCCTCAACATGCAAGAGCATGAACTTGCGCACGTGCGAAAGGGAAAGCTCTCTAAAACAACACTTCTCTTGTAATTCGGGATGATGAATTCCTTGGTCCTCACTGTGTGAGACGAGCCCTGACAGCAGTGACGCCAAAGAAAAATACAGACGCAATGATACAGGGAGATATTTCATCTCTCTCTCTCATTTCCAGCATCACATCACCAACCACCAGAAGACATCCCAACTGAACTGAACCGTCCCCCACACCCAGCCAGTTCGGCACACCAATAAACATGTTACACAAGCGGAGGTATCAATGGCAAGCCTCTGTTTACTCTAATATCGTTTTCAGTTAACACAAAGCGTCTTTTTTTCCGAGAAGAATTTGAATAAGCAGACCGTAACCTGAATCACTGATCCACACACATACACACCCCTAGATCTTCTACCCACCCATCCCACACACACCTACACACACACAAACACACCTAGACCACCACCACCACCCACACACAATGAGCTTCTGCCATGCACACACTGTTTTCTTTCCATTTCCCGTCGTTCGTGACAGTTTCTAGCTTCTGACAATAGTCGAGGAGATGTCAACAAAAGGGTTAAAAATGGAACTTTTCAAACACCGGCTTCCCTGTTATTTCACGCTCCCTGGTCTTGGATCCGCACGGAAGAAACAGAAAGTGACCAAGGATCATTTCCACTGGTCTGTCCAGAGAACACCAACAGCAACTCCAACAGACGGGGCTGGTCATCAACTGAACAAGTTACTCAAAATTAAGCAAGTTTACATAAGTCTGAGTTATTGCCACGTGTGTGTGTGTGTTGATCAGATAAACCGATTTAAACTACACTGAAATTAGAAAAAAAAAACAGCAGCAGAGAGACTTGGAGTGTTTGCTGGTCATCAGATAAACCAGTTTTCATGATGCCGTAACTCCAACAGGGATGACTAGCGTTCACTGGTCATCAGATAAACCACTTTACATGACCCCAAGAAAGTCTGAGCAGAGAATCGCTCCAGTCGTGATGTGTGGCCTTGCCCCTCACCTCATGAAACTTTTTTTTTTCACAAGAAACGTAGCACTACGTCTCCTCACCACAAAACCTATTTATAACTTCAGACACGACCTCACAAACCCTCGGGAACCCACCGATGCTTGACAAAGATCTCATCGCACCTGGGAAATGAGCATGAAAGAAAGTAAAAAAAAAAAAAATTGTTCTTCGTCTATGTTCATTCCTTCCTGCCCTCCTCCAGTTCCTTCCCTTCCTCCCGCTCCTCCCAGTCCCTCCGATAAGAGACGAAGCGATAAGGATGTGAGGCCAGCCTGTCTTCTCGCGCTCTTTGTAGTCGCGAGTGCCATAAATCTCGATGCAGGGTGTTATCTTTGGATGCCCTATTTTCTCCTTTTAGATGCCTGGCAGCGGGGGAAGAGAGAACGCGCGTGCGCAGACAGGTCGAGCGCGTGGCGCACATCCAGAGCACAGGCGTGCACGTGCATCTAGCCGGCGGCGCGTGACTCCTCTCTGCGCAACCTGTGACGCAACAGTGTCATGCTGACCCGCAAGATGCAGCGCACTCGCCAACCACCGAGTCTTAGAAACAAGAGTTTTGAGGTAGTCGGTTCGCATTCCATTAGAGAGCTATTTTATATATTGTTTTTTTTTTAAAATTATTATTCTTTGTTGACAATCAAACAAGATCGATAAGCAGATAAATAGTAATGGACAAGAGCCAAGAACGTAATGTGCGCATACGAGCTAATCAAACCCATTTACTAATGAGTTGCAGCCATCCTCCCCGGTATGCAATGGTTGACCTAACACTATCTCTACACCCAACCCAAGGCCAGCGCGTGTTTATTTTCTCACGCTTGCCCCAGTATATCTCCTTCATTCCCCTCCAGCCTACCCGTGTATCCCACCGCCACCCGATTAGATCGATACCTGCGAGCGCCTGCAAAAGTATGGCACTGGGCTCGTGCACGAGCAGACTTCATCCCTCGTTTAAAAAAAAAAAACACCCAAAACTAATAAGCGGCCTCCGGCGATTTATTAATAAGACTGCAATGCCAGCCATCGTCGGAGATGCTGGTGGTGGTAGCGGCGGGGAAAAAGGAGAGGAGAAGTGTTACCTTCGCACGACAGTCCGTGTGATGTGACACCTGAAAGTGCATCTCGGCAGACGTTGCAGTAGGTGGGCCGCGCGTGCGAGCATGCGTACCAGTTGTGTTGGCCGGACATCATCTCCGAGTGACTCGTCTGACCCTGCTGCAACCCACAACAACAACAACAATACTAAGATATTACCATCAACAATTAAAAACAAAGTCAAAGAAAATTCACACACTACCCACACACGATCTTTACCTTCTCGGTCCCCTGCTCTACGCGCATGCGTGCGTGTCAATGCTGTGTGTAAATAAATGTGCGTGCGTGCGTGCGTGCGTGTGTGTGAACTGGATGCACTGGCGCAGCGGAAGTTCACAGCATTGTGGATCGCGATTATTGTTCACACTGCGAGTTCGCTGAGGATGTTTATGTCTGATGCTCACACTTGGCGCTTGGCATTTTCATGGCGGGGGACATTAAGGGGGTAGGTGGGTGTGCAGCCGTGCCTGGGTGCACCGGAAACCTTCCAACAGAGGGTAGCTCGCAAAGAATTATTCCGAGGGCGCACGCTTGCACGTCCAGATTGAACACCTGCCAGCAAACACTATTTCTCTTTCAGGTCCATCGATAGATACAAGTCCACCTACTGCTCCCTTCTGCCTCAGGTAATTCCAGGTACAGATGCACACCTGTCTCTACATAATCAACCCCTCCTTGTCGACTGGTGCTGTACCCTGGGTGTTCAGCATGCTCTTGTCACATCACACGTCTAATGAAATCCAGCTTCGACTCTAATAACCTCCAAAACTATTGCCCTGCGTCCAGCTCGAAAGTACCCAAAAGGTTGTGCTGGTTCATCTCCTGAACCATTGCTCCAACCCATACCTACCTGAGACATTTCAGTCAGCCGGTGGTAGTACTCAGTCGAGCGAAACGGCTTTGCTAGTAGTGAATGATTTACGGTTGCCTTACAACATGAACCGCATCTCATTACTGTGGATCTCAGGTCTGTGGACTGTGTTTGACACAATGAACCACCACATCCTTGTCCAACGTCTTCGTGTTACTTTTGGTCTCTGGACTGCTTCAGCTTCTTTGGTGTCTCGGGGCTCTGTTGTTCCGGGTGGATTACTGCAACTCTCCCAACTCGTCGATCTCCTTCATCCTCTACTGAATCCTCCTCAAAGAACCCAGACTACTGCTGTTGGTACTGTCGTCCGTAGACGACAAGCTGACCACCTTACGACCCTCCTCGCTGTCACGTGACAACTTTGGAGGACGCTCCTCGTCTTTCTCTGGACCCACAGAGGAATTTCTCTGTCCTTCCTCTTCGAACTTTCAAGTCCGGCCTCAACTACTGCCTCGTCAAGAAATATCTTTCACAATGAACTGAATTCTCCTGTTCACTCTTCACATTGTTTGTGTCGTCCATTGCAGGTGCTTGTGTTTCTGTGCCGAGCTGTTGACTGTCGGATTCTTTGTGAGCACGAAGCATTGAGTTCGCGTCCGCACACGCTCCATAAATTCAATTTTTATCATTGTTATCTCACATTATACACATTTCCATGCACCACATGCATGTGCTATCGGTTTCACGACGTGGTAACATATACAAGGATATAATCCTCCCCCAGCCAACCTTTACACACCCACACAGTTGTACATAATAAGCAGGCGCCATCCGTCCTGTGGCCGTGTGAGTCGCATTGATCTCTCTCTCTCTCATGCAGATTTACATATCTATTCACATACCAAACAGATATTCACGCGCACAAACACATACAAATAGATCTGTATTGAACTAAAATATTTAGCAAAGCAGGAAGAAAAGTACTGAAAATATTTTAAAATATTGTTGACAAACACTGGCACAATGAAGATCGCACCGTCGTCTCTCTCTCTCACACACACACACACGAAGCGAGGGGACATGCGACTAACACTCGACCCCCCCCAGTCTGTACCACAGTACAGGTAAGACAATAGGTAAAACACAACTGTCGTCCTCTGATATCCTACCTCTTCCCGCCAGCTACTGTCGCTCTGTGAGTCCTTCATGCACCTGTTGCATGACGACGATGTTTGACCATCGACTTCGTTTTCTTTGCTACTCCAGGGTTAAAGGTTATAACCACGTGATATACACCCCCTCACATATCCAAGAAGAACCACCACACAGAATCAGACGCCACGACTTGCCAACGAACCGACGTCCACACAGTATGACGACGAGAGCGACGACAGTGTAAACGACTTCCACTGGAGTGCTCACGGCACCAGGATGTGCATGACGGGCACGGGGCAGGTATTTATACTGGTTTCGGCTTCAAAAAGTTGCCGAGGTTTCGAGGAGGAAAATCAAGCGAGGAAAACCCTCAGGCGGAAGTAACCGGGGGATCATTGTGAGCGGTCAATGGTGGCGGTGCGTGTGTGTGTACGTGGTGAAGGGGAGAGGTGAAAGGTTAGCGGGTGATGAGGGTTTTAGTTCGAGCGCACGTGCATGTCGGCGTAGGTACAGATCTGAGAGCTTCCTCCCATAAACATATCAAACCTTTGTGACTCCCCGTCCTCTCAGTCCTCGAGTGTGGCATTCAGGTTATGATTCGTGTCATTTAAAACCTTTTTTCTCAAATCTGACCCCTACCCTCCCATTCGTTTTCGTCCTTCCGCATCCAAGGAGTTTGGTTTTTTTTTGAAACTTGACATCTCCCTCCATTCCTGCTCATATCCTCTCTCTCCACCCACGAGTCTTCAGTCTGAGCTGTGATGGGAGTCGAACCGACATCGTATGGACTGTGGGGAGAGAAGGAGTGGAAGTCACAGCGAATCGTATAAAACTTCAGCACAGGTGTAATGCAAGGTGCAAGGATTGAGCGATCGTGTCAAATGAAAAACAAAAGTCCTTTCCTCATTTTTGTTAAGCAGAAGACGAGATTGTCACAATCACGATTTTTGAAACACACAGAGAGTGAAGAGGAAAATGTTTATGATGGATGAGAGGGCGCAATCTTCATCAGCACTGTGATGAGGAAAGAGGAAAATGTTTATCGTGTGAAGTCCTCGCTAATCTCACAATATCACACACATACAAACAGAAAGGTAAAAGTAAGTAGTTGCTCAGTGTGCATACAGTTTGTTCTCATTACAGGACAGAATTGAGCACAATTTACAGTTGGTTCCCACGGAGATGGTGGTCAACGAACTCGACAGACATCTGACCAGGAAAAAAAAATAATTATGATCATCACTGTATTTGAAAACCAAGAGCAAAGCTGTCGGGATATCTTCCTCAGCAGGTTATTAACCTTGATTCACTAATCTGAGGAAGAGGGGTTGGGAGGGAGAGAGAGACAAGCCACTATACTCGAGTTTATTCCCAAGACGATTAACACTTCCTAGGCTTAACCCCTCCTCTGACATCAACGGGTGAGGAGGAAGAGTTTCATCCAACTCTTGTCAAGATGGCGGCGCTTGTTGCTGTCGTAACACCCACCACTATCGGGTGTTTACGAGAAACAAAACATGGAAATAAACAACCCCCTCACCCCTAAAAAAAGTGTAAACATCTTGCGACTGTAAACATTCAGCTGGCTAGTAAGCAACATTCCTTAAACTGCGGGAGACCTTCCGTCCCTCCTCCTTTCGCCACCAACACAGGATGTCCCTCGCCTACATTTGTTCGCTGACTCGGAAGGAGCTTCTGAAAGGCTTTCATCCGGGGCTTCTTGGTCGGAAATGTATGGACGAACACGTCATCGAGACTGGCAAATGTTTACAGAAAACAGAGGGACATACGGCAATGAGATAATGTGATGATGTCAGCCAGATGCAGGTTAGAATGTTCGAGGGCTATTCACCAAACTGATTGCTCGGTATAAGTATGAGCAGACGACAGAATAGTTCGGCAGAGCTCAGTCAAAACACTTTAAGTCAATTAGCACGCGTCCGTCGTCAACAAGAAATATTATATTATCATCCATCTTAGCAAAACGCCAAGATAAGCCCGCCACAGTCACGATAATGTCAAAGGTCTCGGACGGAAGTGACGTAGCAGACGACGACGTAAACAGCCGCGCGTGTCGGAATGTGCCCTGAAAAGACCCTCCATCAACTTTTGCTCAAAATCGAGGAAGAGAGGAGGAGGAGGAGGAGGGAGGCCGGTAAGACTGTAGCTGTGAAGAAGGTTGTCAAAATATCTGGATGAGAAGATGAGAGCAAAAGGGGAAGTGACGTCGCCATTTTTGGACAAACACCTCGGCGATCCTCCTTCAGTCATTGGCCGTTGTCGTGGCACTGATGGTTACGACTTTACAAGTCATGACAGTCGTTATCTATCTCTCACTGAAGGTTCAACCAGTCATGCAAAACCACAGTTTGTCCTCTGGTCGCCAGAGGAAGTTAGTCACGCGCTCCAACCTCCTACATGACCTCAACCTCCCCCTGGTGGGACTATTCCCGAGTCATCAAGGACTAGTCTCCTCGTCGCTCCAACTCAACAGCTGGTCGCAAGACATGGTCTAGTTTCGTGCCGGCAAAATCAACTGCTGTCCCACTGGGCAAAGAGCAGAGGACACAGATTACATCCCATTCCCTGCCCTGCAGCCAGACAAGTGCTTATCTACATATCTCTAGGTCACCAACGGGAAACACCTGGTCAGATGCTCATCTCCCGCGGATCATGCGCTCTCAATCTGGTTTCAGTTGCTTATGCGCTTGGTAGATTAAAATAAAAAAAGTGGGCGGCAATGTGGTGGGCTGGGTTGGAGAGCAACACCAGGAGAAAATGTCGGAGAAAATGTCGGCACGATAACCGACTTGTTGAAGCATGACGGACAGGTTGCAATGACCGGCAGCCTCTTGCCCACTTTCTGGACACGCCTCCAGTGCCGAGGCAAGGAGATATTTTCCGTTGTGCGATTCATGAAACTAATACGACACTAAAAATCGTTGCCAAAAGTTTATTCCAGGCTCCTTCTCGTGAACCCACCGGAGTCTTGAAAAGATCTGTTTCGAGTTACGGGAGTTGGCATTCCTCCTGGACTGTTAAAATTACCGGGGCTGGGGGTCGGGGGGAAGTCAGAATGAAACATAAACGCTAAGTTTAAACCCTCGCGGTTTACGACATGCATAAAAATACTTGGGTGACTGTCTCGGAGAAGCTGGGTGTACAGTGAAGAAACGTGTTGAAAATTCTGTTTACTTTTGTATTGCCCCTTTTCTTTCGAGCAAACCTGTTTCGACAAGCTCGCCGGCGTTGCAAACTGACTGTGCCGACATTACATTCAGTCTCACTTCTTGGAAGGGTTGGTGTGAACTGAGGGGAGGGATGAGGAAGCAAGGCACCAGCAGTCTCCCTCCCACCTTTGGACACCTGCGCCAGGTAACAGCTACAGGAGAGAAGCCAGAACCGCGCGATGCCTGATGGGTGAGGTCGCGGTTCTGTCTCGCCTGTTTAAAGGGCTACGCCTGCCGATTGTGGGTTTTTTTTCTTCTAGAAACTTCACCAAATCTTAATCATCGACCATTTGGAATACACACACGGACATGCATGCATAAACATCAGTTTCTTTCTCGTTATCTTCCCTCCGCCCACAACACTCGCTGTAAGCACATCCACAAACATAATAAAGCCTCTCCCTCGCACACAGATGTAAACACAAACAGAATAAATCTTGGTGTGTCTTAACAGGAGATATCACAACAATCCGCGTTGAAGGCCCGTTTTCAGTGTATTCATTCCACAGATATGTATCCGGTATTTCACACACACACACACATGCATGCCTACATCATGAAGTGAGCCTCTGGCAAGGAGAAGTCGGTTTATGTATTATTATATACACGGAATACACACGAACATTTATATACACATAGACAGATATCGGATGGCAGGGAAGGAACTATTTTTCTGTCTAGTTAAACAATTTATTTTATAATGAAATAATACATTTTACAGTTATGCAATTTATGAGAAAAAAAAATTGTTTCCTTCAAGCTGCTTTCCAATTTTTATTTTATGTAAACAATTCAATTCTACAGCCATAGAATGCATTTTAACCATGCAACTTAATTGTATAAAGTGCATTCTATAATTATAAAACTGAATTGTAGAGGTAGAGGATGTTATTACAATTCCACACGTGACTGTTTGAGAGATGAGAGCGAGAGAAAAAAAGAGACGAGTGAAAGAAGTAGAGTTGAAGTAGTTGAGTTCGTCATTCCAACCACATCATGATTGCTTTTATACAGGTTTGACACTTTTATCGCTTTTCATCTGTTTACTGTTGACAATAACCCTCACCACCACCACTACCCCCAAGCCCCGCTCGATCCTTGACTCTCACCTGTTCACCATCGTCGTCGTAGATGGTGACGCTGGAGAAGTCCGCGATCATCTCGACGCTGTCATCGAGTGAACGTCGCCGGCATCGTTTCTTTCCAGCTCGCTCTTTCCTCGTCGTTTCTGGCTTGTCCTTGCGAGAGAAGGACTTGGCCAACCTTCGACTTAAACCGCACAGCATGGTGGACAGTGAGTCTGGTGACACGAAAACTGCCACGGATGGGAGGAAGAATAGAGATAGACACTCTGCCGATGTCGCCTCCGACGATTCCTCTTCCCAACAACACCGTAGCAAAATAATGATCACGTGTCTGCCCCGTAAAAAAGACGTTGTCAGGTCAACGAGCCCTGCTCTCGTGAGAAAGTTCGCTCGATGAATGAATGACAGAGCAAGCGACTGCTTCAGTCATTCAGCCTAACACCACTCGGGACGCATGGATTGATGTTTATTTTTACGCCAACGAACACGTGGAGGTTTGAGGCCCGCGACAGCAGCAGAGTAGAGCCGGGTAGGGTTGTGGAGACCAGACGAGACACGCCGCTTATCCTGCTCCGCACGTCACACACAAGCACAGCACGTCACAGAACCACTCCATTAATCAAGCCTGCTGGCTCTTCTTCCTCCTTCACTCGCTTGTCCTGTGGTGGAGAAAAAGTTGGTTCAGGAAGCAACTGGCGCAAACACGAAACCTCCACTCGACGACGACAGCGGTTGGAGGAAGGTAGGGTGGGTCGGCTGGGTGGTACGTCACCACTGGGACCTCAGTCTGTTCGAACTGACTGGTGACTGTCACACGATGGAGCTGACTCAGACCCACACACAACCTCGGTGCTGAGTGAGAGAGAGGAGAACAAAGATCCTTCTCTTCCGGAATGTGTGAGTGTATCTGTGTGTGTGTGTGTGAGCGGCACAAGGCTGTCTAAGGTCTCCCTATCTTTGCTCGAGTTCAACTTCGTGTCTCTGTGTACATATTATTTCTGTGACAGCCTCGGTGCGAGTGTGTATGCGAGCGCGCTTGCGTGTTTCAGTCTTTCTTCTGTTATCACGACTATCTTATCACTTTCCACAGGTGAGTCGTGACACGGTAAGTCTGCCGTGCCTGGTGCTAAAGGTTTAACCTCCACGTCAGGACACCTTGTTGTTGTCGCTGCTGCTGGTACTCACGCAATCTTCTGACCTGAACTGACCCGACCTTTTGACCCGCGAAGGAGGCGGACCCCCTGTAGACGTTACAACACAGGTACGGGGTGCGACTGCTACAGGTGTCACAGCTCAACCCCAGTGAAAACCGTCTTGAAAAGATCTACCTGCCTTACTCTCTCCCCACCTGTCTAGGTAACAAGTCACCTGACGCACTCTCCTCCCCCCACATTTCAAAGTTTCCGCACTCTACTGAAGATCAAGGTCGCCGGGTCGAATTTCCACCTGACGAGGGCGAATCGAATCGTGCCGAAAGATTTTTTCCCCTAATCAATAACGGCTTCTATATATAATATATATCCAGGTGAAACTGTTCACCTGTTCCACGCTTATAACGACCGCACTGAGAGAGAAAACATTCAGCTGGGCTCCTCCCGACCGGTGACACTGTTGGCGTAGGCGGCGAAAGGTGAGACCCAGACTGGCGCAGGTGACGTATGGAAGGAGTGGGGTGACACGGAGGGGTGGTGGAGGCGGGGGAGGAGATCAGAAAAAGAAAAAAGAAACTAGGCCACTAGCTTTGTCGCTGTTCGGGGTGCTATTTTCTGCCCGATGACACGCTGGAGACTAACTGGTCCCTTCACGCCCATGTTTGTGCCGACTGAGAGTGAGAGAAGGACGTATCCTGTTGTCGGGGAGCACGGCGCATGCCTGGCGGTGACGTCACGAGACCAAAGGTCATGTTGTCAAGTAGCGGGCACTCTTATCGCCACAGTCCAACCACAGCACCGTTTCCTTTCCGCACCGCAGCTATGTCCGCCGGTCTCCACCCTCACCTCAGCCTCCTCGTCTTGGTGTGGCGGGACAGTCCGCAGGTGGCGACTTCTGAGTTAATCTGTTAAAACATACACACCTTGTTCTGTCACAATAAGACATCGAAAAGTGTCTTTAACTGTGTGGCTGACGACAGGAAGGTTGCAGGAGGTATGTCATTACCTCGATCAAGTTTCTGAAGACACCAGGTCACACAAGTCACGTGGTTACGTCGTTGAACGGCATCACAACTTTATTATAATCCACAAGAGCCATTCCAGGAGTACGAGAACAGGTAGCTGAAGACACTACCTGGAAATATTGCCAACGGTTTCTTGCGAGATGTTTGTTCCCCAAGCTCGCAAAGAAAAAGTTCCACTGTGCCAGACAAAGTCTAGGTCTCAACAAACCCAGGCAGCGCTGAGCATTGTACGGGCCACGGACCGAGGCACCTGTGATCAGTCAAGCGTGAAAGAAAACTGAAAACCGCCAGGCACCACCTAACGCTCGGAGGAGAAGGCAGCATGTGAAAGTTCACACACCAGCAGCATCACTCGACAATTCTTGAAGAAATCCAGCAACTTTCTTGCTGCCAGTGGCTCCGGTTGAGAGGAGGAGGAGGAGGAGAAGAAGAAAACACGCGCACAGTCCCTGTCATCGCTGTTCCAGTTCTTGCCAGTGTCTACACCAGAGGCACGGGGACAGGGAGAACCTTGACCGGGTTCTTATCTCCCGGGCAAAGATGTTGTGGTAGTGTCGGAGATAAGAATAGTTTAATGTTTGTCGACACGGCTGATCGCAGGCGAAGGGGAATGGAAGGTTGTTGTTTTTTTTTTTTTCAAAAAAAGGGGGAGTTGAACAAATGGGAGTGAACCAAGGGGGTGTGAGTGGGAGGGATGATGAGGAGCGGTCGAGAGGAGAGTCGGGGCGCTGAACGTGCTGATGCAGCGGTGGACGGGATGGTCGAAGCAGACGTGCAAACCGATTTGCAAGTTATCTGCACAACTGCCGGCGTCCCCGGGCCCCGCGCGCGCCTTCATGTGAGAGAGAGAGAAGGGTGGGTGGCTGGGCGGGTAAGGGGGGGTCTGGCCCAATCTCTGACGCAAGCAGGCAACAGAGAGGATTGTCTGCTAACAGGAAGGAAGCGAACCAGCCAACTCCGCGTCTACGAGCGATCCACGAACGCACGCACGCACGCGCGCCAGAGGAATGGAGAGCTGGCCAAGGTTTGACTCTCACCAGCAGATGTAATTCTCAAAATTTGCCTTGAAAAAAAAAATGGAGAGGAAGGGGGATATATATGTCTTGATGGTGGGTGGCAGGGAAGAAAAAAGATTGAAGAGAAATCTGAAAACCCGATTTTTATTTGTTGGTTTTGAAAGATTAAGAATCAGCCAGAAGGTTCTGGAGAAGGAAGTGGACAAGAGTCGATCCAGTGCGAGCAAATTATCTTGAATAACAGTGTTGGTGCGGTCTTCTTTACCTGTGAGTTCAATTTCCTCCATATAAATAACTAGGAAGTGAGGTGTTGCTGGTCTGAATCGTAATTTCCCCACCCCCATGCCCACCTCACACCACCGCAGACGACGATGACAACGACAACAAGGTGGCAGACATTCTTCTTCTTCTCTCCCCTGTTTTCACCCGCCCCCACAAGTCTAACATCAGCAAGCAGCCGTCCCTGTGTAAACTTCGTGTTGCCTCCTTTGTAAACAAATCTGTTTTTCGGGAAGTTGTATATCACAACAAACCTCCTTTGCCGCGCTCACACCTTCCATCCACGTCCCTCCACCGGACTAACAAGCAAACATATAAACACGTCTCCTCCGTTTATTTTTTTTTTATTATTTAGAATAGGAGTTTGTCATCGACAGGGTTATCAAGCAGCCGTCATCTCGGATGATGGAAACCATCGTGTTAAATCCGCGGAGACGACTACATCGGAGCAGAGCACAACAACAAAAGCTGGACGTGCGGAAAGTCACCAATGCATGCCGGGAAATTCATCTTTTACATGTCTACCAGAAAAAAAAAATCCTCTCTGCTGGGTGTCTGCAAATTTATCAGTAAACGTTGCCGGCAGATTCCTCCCACTGAACTGTGCGATAGTAAGGAGAGGTCATTGACAGCAACGCTTTCCTCCACGTGACCTGCTATCCGTCGTTCATGAATCGCCAAACATGTTGAAATGAAGATAATTTCAAATGATAATTAAAAAAAAAAAAACCAACAGCCTCAAATTCACGAGTGTTTATTTTGGTCATCAGGAAATTCTTGGAAGTCTCACTCTGTGATAACGAAGCCAGACGAAGCCACCACAGCTCAGCTCCGCAATGTTTGTTCCTGCCTATTAGTAAACAATTCCCAATGTTTGTTTCTTCCTATTAGTAAACAGTTCCAGCCGAGTCCTAGCAACTTTTTTCGCTAGCAATGACCACGAGGGGTAGCTTGCGCCCACGGCAGGCGAGTACGGACTGCATCTCAAGGAGGCTGACGATGAAGATTATCGCTTGTGTTCCTTTTTCAACTGTTGATCCTGTGATTGCAGGGGCTAACTGCAAAAGAACTTCCCTCCATGGTAGATGACGTCACGACTCAACGTCCTAGGAAGTCTCGCGAGCCATCGGCTGGCCTTGTGTTTTCACAAACCTGTCAAAACTTTGCATTTCCTCTCCTACCGTCTCTCAACCACCTTGCTCCTTCTCCCTTCTCTTACCCTTCACCCCTCCACCATTCTCTTCGATAACCGTATCCAAAGTCTGTGCAGCCCCTACTTGCCCGCCCCCTCTTTGCCCTAGCTAACTCATCCGCTACACTGCCAGCGGAAATGACGTTGGATACACGCCGTTCTAGTCTCTGACAGACTTCCGGGGAACTAGAAAGAGGCTGCACTGATGTACTTACGACGTTGTTACAATCACGTGTCGCTACACACACACACATCCTGGTTGAGACCATTCAAACAGAATCAAACATCAGTCGTGTCCCTCCCCGCTTTTCGTCTGGCGTATGACGGAATAATTGCACAGTTATCCGCTCCCTCCCCCTCCTCCTTAACACTTCTGTCCAATAAAACCTTTTAACTGTGAGACCTGTCTTCTTACTGATGCCAACAGCCTGGGAGATTAATTAACCCCTTTTTATCTATGCAGGGAGGAAAGAAAGGACGGCGGCGCTCACAAGCGATTCTCGTCGTTGATGAACAACGAAGTCGTAGGATAGAATGAGATAAAAAATTGTAATCCACCAGTTATCTTCGTTTTCCCCTTTCGTTGTTTCGGGGACCGGTCATCATGGCGCAGGGTAAGGTTACCCCAGAGTTGGCTAGGGACTGAAAGGAGGGGGCATCTTATTGGAAACCTTTGAGGATCGGCTGATGATTTCGAGTGTATGGTCCATAGGTGTGACTACAGACGCCTTGCAAGGACTGTAGGTATTGACTGGATTCAAAAAGCAAGTACAGGGGTTGCACGAGCACTTTCATAACCAAGACTATCTTGTAAGCTCATAAAGTCAGATTACCAACATGCTGTTAAAATGACGGGTAGTTTCTAATCTGGAGTACTGATCAGAAGGCGAAGAGGCACAGAAGGACAACGTGAATAAAAAGTGTGTCAACTGAAAACGATTCGTGACCTGGTACAGCCAGCGAGCCTGCCAGCCACTATTCCGCTCGAAGAGGAAACACCTACGCTGTCGCCCAAAAATGTTAGCACATTAGCTTGACATACAGTCAGCCAGTATCCGTCCTCCCGTCTGCAGACAAGAAGAATTAAATAACATATTAAATTTAAAAAAAAACTCGATTTTTGTCTCGTCTTGAAAGTGGGCTAGGAAGGCGGAGAGGGGCTTGCTGGTAAATTCTCCTGAAAAAAGGACCAAGGCCGTTTCGCCTGTAGGCAGGTGATGTGTCAACAAACAGCAAAACTGGGAACAAGCTGATCGCTACAACTGCTGGAGGACACGGTTGTTATCTTGATCTGATGCCAGGAAACCTTGCACCTTCTTTCTACCCTGAACATTGGGTACATTTCTCTCTCTCGCTCCCCCACCCCCCAACGCACACACACCCACCAACGCACGCGCGCGAGACCCAGAAAGTGGACACAGCTAATTAGCCTCTAGACGCTGAGTCAACAAGCGGCAGGAGGGTGTAAACCATGTGATCAGCGCAGGCGCTGCGAATGGGTGAGCGATTGGGGACGATAGTCGCCAATAAATCCTGGGTTTGTCTGTACTCTTTCTTGGACCCTTTTCCCACACACTCCCCACCACCATCATCCTCACAAAAAAAAAAAAAATCAATAAAAAAATAAAATAAAACCGTGACAAAGTTTGAACGGGGGCGAGATTTACTGAACGTCAGCAGCTTGCTGGCCATGGTGTCCCTACACCCTGTCATCTCACCACCCGGACATCGACTGCAATGTCCGCAAACTGCAGGATGCTGGTGGTGGCGGGTAGATGATGAGATGACGTGTTCCTGGGGATTTTAATCCGTTACATCACACACGCACATTCACAAACGTAACAAGAACACCAACGAAAGAAAATAACGGTAAAGTTTATACTGATGTGATAAAAAAGGGTTTTTTATTATATCATTCTCGTCACGACCTTCGTCCTTTTGAAAATGACACGAAAGTTTATCTGATCATGATTTACATTTCATATTCTTATGTTTGGGTCCAGCAAAAATCCCATCAACTCTTTACTTATGCTCTCTCCCAACCCCTCATCCCCCCCAACCCCACCCCTCAGCTGTGCGGACTGACAAGCGGTTATCGATGAACTTCCTTCTCCGGGTAGATGGACGAAAGGTTCAACGCTGTGGCTATTGACATGGACATCGATAGGAGGAGGAGGAGGCAAGAGGCAAAACAAAAAGACAAAGCAATGAATGCTGAAGGAGATTTGCGGGGTGAAAAGAGTGAAAAGATGTAAGACAAGAAAAGGGTTGTTGTTGTTGTTGTTGTTGTTGTTGTTGTTGTTGTTTAGCCTGAAGTGAAGCGAAATTCCTCACCACAACGTTGATTCGTGCAGCACTGAGACAAGCAGGCGGTGGCCTGGCACGACGACCACAACGACAAAAAGGAGGATAAACGGAGGGTTGGGGGGAGTGTGTGCAGGTCGGCTATGTCCTCCTGGGCCTTTTCTCGCGAGGCCAGGAGATGCAGCACGCGCTCTCTGATCGGACGCGTCAATCGGGTTTGATTACATACAACTCGTGGTACACAGCCCTCGATCGACAGAAGGGAATAGTGGGGAACGGAGTGAGCTCCTCCTACCCCCCTCTACAGAGTGAGTGCCAGAGAGACGGATGGAAAAAGGGAAGTGGGGTCTGAGGAGAAAGAGAAGACATTAGTTCAGCAGGGATTGGGGGCGCGACCTTTAACCTTTAGCGACCGACCCTTTGAAGGTTCGCTGTATAGATTGTCGCTTAACTGTACAGCAGGACGATTTTTTTTTTTTTCTTTTAAGAGAAGTCAGTCGGTGTTTTTTTCTGATCCCACACAAATTCGTGGAAACAGTTCTCTTGTGCCCAGACCACCTTCGCTTTTAAAATGTGTTCCTGGTCATTCATATTCCACAGTGACAGTGACCACCCCACGAATCCCCTAACCCCTAACCCTATAGTTCTTCTTACGGAGTGCATTATGCGCAAGATTCTTCCATCAGACGATCGCTGGCAGACAACAGAGGAAGGAGAGAGGGACGACATTACAGACCGTGCCAACGAGGATGAAGGATGAGCTGGGATCTTGATGGGGTGGATGGGAGAGAAAAGGGTGCTTGCCAAAACGTGCACAAGTTCAACTGTCATCTCCCCAATTTACTGAGTGTATTTGATGAGAGCTGCCACTTAGTCTTGAAATTAGCCAGTACCTGGCGGAGACTGTGAGACTGTACAAGTGTACACTGGCGGGTGTTTGGTAAGGGTTCTTTGTGTACAGTTGGTCAGCGATCTGGCGAGGGCTGTGCAGCTTCAATGAATGCATGAAAAATGAGCACCTTTAATTATTGCAATATAATAATAATAATAATAATAATAATAATAATAATAATAATAATAATAATAATAAGCTACTGCAGTGAAAAATGTTGTATTAATTTATAAGGCATTGTTTTTCCATTCAACTGTTCTCCAATATTCGACATTTTTATTAACTCTTACTACCCCGCCGTGTGATGAGGGTGTCTATCCTGTCCAAAAAGGCAACCTGTATTAAAAGTAGCAAATGTTACCTGTTCAGGTGTAGGCTATTCATCAAAGCAGATTAATACCGCGGAGGAACAAGCATGCATCTACCCGCCCAAGCCCCTACCTCCCCACTTCCACCTGGTCCCAGAAACATGTCGGCTCCCTCTCCATCGACATTGTATGCGTTCACTGGTCCTGTCGTGAGTGTTCTGGCGCTGGCTGCACACACCCTGCAAATACCCGGCCTTGCAGCACTCGCGTGCATGAGGACAGCTTCCACTGTTGCCTCTCCAAATCGTCACACACACCCCACCCAGCTCCATCCCTACCCCCCAATCTGCTGGTACAATGCCCTGGCAATCGATACCCGACAAAGCCAGCTCCGGTACGTGGCAGCGAACCTCCGCACGGACAGAACACGAGCAGGGCATGCGTGCGTGTGCAGGTGTGCAGGTGAGCAAGGAGGGAAGGGTGGTGAAGGGGGAGGGGAGGGAAATTGTGTCGAGGCTGGCCAGGTGAACTTACAGGTGTGCGCTGGCCAACACCTCCTCCCCCCCTTTACTCCTCCTCTCCACGGGGCAGGGTGGGGCGGGGGACAGACCACACCCTTGTCGTAAGCACTTACTCCAAGCCAGGCAAACAGACAAACATACTCTGGCTTCGGGCCTCGAGCCGTGGCGGTGATTTCACCCAGTGCATCAGCATTCGCTTCCAGCTCCCATCCCAACCAACCTCCGCTACCCTGGCACCGATTACGTCACTGCAACATGGCGTGAGCAGACCGTCACGTGATGGGCTGGGGAGAGGTGGAAGGGAGTAGGGGGGAGGTGAGTGAGAGAATTCAGAAGAGGGGAGGAACTTGCAGGATGGGATCGCTGATCGAAGGACTAACATTCGTCGAGAGAGAGAGAGAAAAGGGAAAGTAAGAAAAGGAAGAGAAATGGAGTCTGGGTACTTGCTCATACAAATGCTGGAAGCATCAGCAACAATTTGGGACAAAAACTGCGGGTTTAGGAAGAGGGTGGGGAAGAAAGAGAGAACTAAAATCGACCAGATTGTGATAAATGTCCCCAAGGCTAACAGCGGCCTAGGAGCCGAGAGCAAACTTTGCCACACCCCAGTCACCGGAAGCAGTTTCACCCCCAACACGAAAGAGCTGATGGCTGACGTCAGCAAGGGGAGGTTAGTCAACAGAGACTTCACAACCAGCCCAACCTCCGCAAAGACCAACCTTCTGGCCCAGTGAAAATGTTCTGTAGGTCTGGTCTCACATGGTTGCTCAAGCGAATAGATAGTCTTTGGAATGAATACAAGACGAACGAAGTGTCCTTATTCATGGTCTCTTAGTCTCAAACAAACAAACAAACCAACCAACCAACCAACCAACCAACCAACCAACAAACAAACAAACAAACAATCAACCAACCAACCACTGCAGTAGAAAGGATACACGAAGAACGAACAGGTGTATGTTGTTGATCAAAACAGATTAACCCTGAAGAGAACCATGCACCCGGCATCTACCCTTCCCAACGCCTGTGTGTTCGCTCCATCTCCAATGAAAGAAAGAATTTTTGACGAAGTATGCAAGAAACAGAGAGAAAGAGAGATAATAGACTCTGAGTGATTTAATGTACAACTGCTGGAAGCATCAGAAAAATTTGGAAGAATTGTTAGTTTAGGACGAGCGTCGCATTCCTATGGTTCATTTTTCGCCACAACTTAACATACTTCTTATGTCACCAACCTCACCTGTCGCCCCCTCTTCCCTTCAAAAAAAAAAAAAAAAAAAAAAAAGAAAAGAAAGAAAAGAAAAGAAAAAAAAAGTGCAGGACTGCTGATGGCAGGATAACGAGATAACTACATGTACATACTGCAGCATACATCCGCAATGCCTGCCTCCGAGATGCGGCGGCCAACGCCTCCTAGTCAAATAAAGTTTTCACATCCTGTCACATGACCAGGGTTTGATGTCGCAGGTAATGTACTCACGCGTTTTACAGACCGAGATGAGCTTGGTAGCAGAAATAAACCAACTACTACAGTTTTCACGAAAAAAGAGAAAAAAAAAATTCACAACATATATATATATTTTTTTTTCATAGCAACTAGGGCGTGGGAAGAAAACGAGAACTAAGTTGTAGAGTGACAAAAATCTTTCTTTGTAACTCGTACAGTCACAACACAGACCATAAACTTCAAGTAGTGGACAGACGCTGCTGAAAAATTATATGAAGGGAAAAATAGGCGATGGTCTTTGCTGCAAGTATTTGTTGTCGAGGGAAAGCAAAGAAAGAGAAGAGAAATGGATAATAAAAATAAAAGACAGAACTCACCTCATAGTATTCCTTGTTGGCTGCCATTTTCAGAGCACTTATCCACTCTTCCATATCGCGGCGCGTGTCTGCGCACAAGACCAGGTTCCGGGAGGGTGTGATTACCTGTACATAAACAAGGCCGATGAGTAGAGATAATCAGGTGAGAGGCGCAGGTAGATTGACGTGCACCGAGGCGGGAATGGCAGCCCCGCTCCTGTCTTCTCCCCCCAACCCCAGTCCCCCATCATCTCTCTCTCTCGTCAGGTCCAACATCTTCGCAACGAATCAATTCTAATAGCGAGCGCGCTGACACGTGTGTGTGTGTAGATATGTGTGTCCGTGTCTGCTGCACCGTCGTCGCTGTTGCACTGCCACCACCACTACCTGCACAACTACTACTACGACAACAGCAGCTAGGATCAAACAGCAGTCTTCGTCAAGGCTAGTTAAAGACAGACAGAAACCTAAACTGGATGATGACACCGACTACAATGTCGGAGGACAAGACACGAATCGTTGTTTACAGCGGCGACATTTTACGACAATCTTGTTCGATTCCTCATTGTCACTCCTCGATGCTCAATGGAGGAATCAGGATGGAGAGAGAGAGAAAAAAAAAACCCAGTCTGTAAGTATGCCCCACTTTCCACAACCATCCTCGAGATTGGGGACATGTGCCTTGAACTAACAGTCTTTGCACTCATAAATTTATTTACATGTTTTTACACTTGTAAACCTGGTCATGCACGTGTCTGTATTTAGAAACCACTTCATATCATATACCAGGTAGACCGCCTTTGCACTCGTCAGCCTGACTTACTGCCCTACATTATACTGAAAGCTAAATATTTGTCCATGGAGTCTGATGATGCAACGAAAGTACTAGGTTACCACAACTGGTTCGTAAGGCAAAAGTAGAAAATTGAGAAAAAAATTATTCAAAGATGGATCGGGTGTGGTTAACCTTCCGCATCATTCCTCCATTCCTTCAACACATTTGAAATCTGAAAACTGTAGTGCGATTCTGTGCATACCTGAGGAGGACAGGTGTGAGGAGGGGGAGACGGTCGGAGGATGTGTACTTGCTGGCCGGTTAGACGGACCAAGTGCTGCCGCACCCACCGGCATCCCATGATGCTGCGCGCGACGAGGTCTCGTGACCCACATCAGGCTGTCGCCAAATGTCAGCGCTGAGATCGATACCGTCTTTTATTCCCGCTTCCTTCGATTTACAGACTCTCTCCAAGCCATTCTCAAGCCGGAGGAATTTTTTTGCATCGTTTCTCTTCATGCTTCCATTCCTCTACCCCAGCAACACCATCGCTACTTCATTCACCCGCTTCTCCGTGCAGAGCTATATCGAGGGGGAGAGAGTATCCGATGACAAACGACGATGTAGAAATGGTTTTGCTCGTGAAGTCTTCACACCCACCACAGCTCCAGTTTCCTGGGGTGGCTAAGGACGAGGGATGTTAACACAGTTCTCTGGCGCGAGGAACAAAGGAGATGTGATTCAGAGTCACACACCCGACGACAAGCAAGATGGTTATGTCGATAATTTACTTGCTTCCCTTTTTGTTTCTTTCTCGCTGCTGGAGGTTTGTGACTCAGTTTAAATCATGTCAAGTTTTATGGGCATGAAGTACGGTTGGTTGAAATCAATAGACGTCTGTAGAAGGTTTGTTTACTTATTCCTCACCTGTCGCTTCAGGTGTGTGTGTGTAGGGGGGAGGGTGTCAAGATGAAGATTGGGGTGGTAACGAAGGATGACAATGCTTTTTCGTGACACCTGCTGCCTCGGCAGATGGCATTTCTCTGTCATTAAATCAGCAGAGAAACCACTTGTCAGAAAAATAAGTTTGTTGTCGCCACGCCCGGGTACAACCCCGATGTCTTTCTCTCCGACATTTGGCATTTTGGGATTGCCGGCAGCACCCAATCCACAGGTGCTACACTCTCCTTGCTCTGTAGATGACGACGACTTCCATGTTTTTATTCGCGAGGAGTTAATTTTGAAGTGTTGCACTGATGAATTCGCAAATCAAAAGTGGAGATCAGGGCGGGGCCCGTAGCCTGGTGTGGAACAAAAGGTCACCGAGTCCAGCCTGCCAGGTCCCGTGGTCGGAACAAAAAGCTCCCCCTGCCCACCCAGCTGTAAAAAAAATTGCCTCTGATCTCCCAACAACATTAACAGAAATAAGATGTGATGTATTAGGGGAGATAAACGCGGCAGAAGGAGAGGGTTGCTTCCCATTCCTAGACACGGTGAACCACTTACTACGGCTGCTAGGTTGTGAATATCTTTTGCCTTTTAAATCATCTCTGACACACACACCAGTTGCTCCACACCCTCGCTGTCAGACATGTAGGATAGCCGACACGAGGGATGAGTAGCTCTCAACACTCACATCACTCGGTCCATCCCAAGCAGATGCTTGTATGAACAAAACGAAAGCAAGCCAGCGATCGTTGCCGGCAGCCTCTCGGTTTTTATAAGGTTACCAGGCGGAGACCGTTTTCGTGGACCAACCAGAGTAACAGCTGTCAGCTATACTCTCTCTCGCCTACTCAGGAGCTGCACTCTCAGTCTTAGGCTGTAAATTTATCCCGATACAACCTCCTTTTTTTTCTCCGTTCTTCTCTATTTTTGTTTTGGAGGAAGATTCATTCATTATTTCTTTTTTTTTTTTTCTGAGTGTCGTAGATATTACTTAAGTCGGCGATGTAGTCGGGGAATGATTATCTGGTCGTGTCCATCTCATTCCTTTACTGGAAGGACCATCATGACCCACTCTCTCATTCATCTGTACTCCCGTGACCTTTTGGTTGTGAGGTGTTTAGTGACCACGCATTTCTCGGAGCCATTTTTTTTCTTTTCTCACTCTTACTGCTATTCAGCATTCTACGGTCGATGATGTCAGGTATCCATTCCCGACAGCTGGATCAACTCAAGAGAAGTTCGCTTGCGCCACACGGGTTTCGACCCGGCAAGCCAAGTGTTCTACCCATTGCGACATTCATCTGAGCTCCTTCCCACGTTCCAAGACATTTCCAATCGTTTAAAAGATTGTAACTTCCCCCTCCACGCGCACCTAAACTGCAGAGCGCACCTAAAAATCTTGAACACTCAGGGCTATGAACTGGGGCGCCGAGTGCATGATGACGCCTGAAGTGAACGCAGGTTGATAGTGGGGAAACATTGTCTGGGTATGCCCTGTAATGTCTGAACCTTAAATTAACATTACATCTTGACCATGCATGCTGGTGGCAAAACGTCCCTCAATGCAATTTTTTCACTCAGTGTTTATGATTTCCAGTAGAAGTTAAGATCCACTTATTTGGACAAACATATCAACACAATAAGGTAGTAAGGTACAATTAATTTGCTGGAACGGAAAAAGAGAAACAAGAATTACACATGGCATAGTTATGGGTATACCTAGATAAAGAAATAATTAATGATTGTATTAACATGCTTAAAAAATATTTCTACGGAATCAACAAACAAAAAGTAGATACACAACGCCCACTATCAGCGCCTACACACAAGACAGGCTTGTAACGTATCGGGGTGGAGCGCTTTCACGTGCACGAGAGACGTCACGCGCGATGAAGGACGATAATTATCTTCTAGGGCCGGGTGCTCATGGAATATTAGCAGCCTGGGTGTCTCGGGCCCGTTAGCATCCAGCAAACATAGCCGTACACCTGTCCCCCAAAATCGCCAACACAGTCCTCCCCGTGACCGCTGCGTCAAAGAAAACGTGGAACACCCGTTGCCAAGGCGACAGGTCCATCAACAGCCACATAGCGTGACAGGCTCCAGTGCTTGTGAACACGTGACTTCAAGGAACATTTTCCAACTGTCAGTACTGTGCCCAAGGACCCTGGTAAAGAAATACCTTTCACTATCATTTGATGTCGAAAATTAGCAACTTTCTGAGGAGTGAACCTCACGTGCACGTGGCGAAAGAAGATTTAAATAAATCCTGTAGAATCTTACACAACCAAAAAAAAAAAAAAATGCAAGAGAAAGATAAGAAAACAGTTTTATGATCACTCGGATCTGACCATAAATTCGAAAATAGTCTTGTGTCCACGAGCGACCAGGCTCTCCAAGAAACGAGTGAATGTCATTGTCTCCATCTTGTCGCTACCAGGGAAAGCGACGAGATTTCCACAAGACTGTCGACAAACAAGATTGATTAGGAATCGAGAGAAATTCCGCCCACTGGTCTAGAACCGCTTACCTAACTCCGCTCATCCACCTCCTCGGTGCTTCTTGATGACATCAGACTGGGGTCAGGTCTTTCACTGGGGTCTGAGGACCTTTCTGAGCTGTTCACACCTGTCTAGTGAATCCTCCACTTCCAACAACTACCTGTGCAGGTGAAAGCTCGTTCTGACCTGTGTTCCATAGTATTGCACGTGTGTCGTCCGAGCATCAGGTTGTTTACGATTTATATTATTTATTTAACTTAAATTTTTATTTTGTTTCACAGATTTCATCTTGCTGAAGTTTTTCTTTGCGTTCATCGAATAATCGCTCTTTTTTCTGTTTACCAGGGAGAAACTCTACTGTCATGTCCGAGAACCTCTTAATGTTTAAACATGAGCTGGTAATCAGAACTAAAATAATTTAAGTATTGGAGCCCTTTGGCCATAACTTAAACACTCAAGTACTAAACACAAACACTAAAGTGTTGCAAGACGAAAAGCATAAGGTGTGCACTACCATACTGTCCTCTTAAAAAAAAAAACAAACAAAAACAACAAAAAACAACAAAAAACGCAACAACAAATAAACAAACACAAAAACAAAAGTGCCCAGAAGCTACCAAAATCAAAAAACAAAAACAAACTCATCCATGTTAGTTTCTGTCACGACTGTTAAAGGTGAGTGACATCACAGGTGCGGCATAGGTAGGTATAGAAAAAGCTGGTGTCACACATTTACTTTTTTGTACTGGATACCTGTTACATGATTTTTTTTTAAATCACTGATTACTCATCTATTATTTTCTACCCAGTCCTCCACCAATTAAAAAAAAATATTCGCTGGTGAAATGTCACGTACTTGTAACAAACCACTCAGAAGATCTGCAGACTCAGTGGACGGGAGACCATAGCTTGCTATGTTCCAAGTGCCGCTAACAGGTGTGCGAGAAAAGGTGAACCGACTGACTACAGGTGCTTCAACCATGATACACAGCAACAGTTTTACCTGCGCTCACCGTCGACGCCACCCAAAGTTTCTGCATGAGATCCAGCACCGCCCGGGCCACGAACCGCTGAGCCAGACTCCAAGCGTCGCCTACAAACGGTCCGGCAGCTCTCCAGCGAAGGTCGCACGACACTTGATAAAACCTTCCCCACCGCTGTCCCCCCCACACACCTCTTCCCCGGCACTTTCCCCACCCCTCCCTGTCTCTGTGAGAGTCGCCTTGCAAAGCACAGCCTACCCCCGAAACACCGAGCACTACCACAGCGTGGCTCCGTCGGTCGGCAGTGCCGCTGCTGTTGCTGCTGCTGCAGCTTGCTGTGTGCAGCAGAGATGTCTGCGGACGCGGCTGGCAGGCTCTGGGCGACGGCAGGACGCAGGGACACTGGCGAACATAGTGCTGCTGTTGCTGCTGCTGCTGATGTCGGGCCCAAGAGGCTCTGCGCGAGACGCAGACGATCAGCGGTGCGTGGTGGTTGGCGCTGCTTTCGCGTTGGCACTCTAGCAGCGGCTGACCTCTGACCTTTTGTCCGCACTAGTGGAGAGAACGTGCTGCGTGGGATGGACTAGGGGGCAGACAAGTCTGTAGAATGTGCTCCGCTTTTACTGGTTATTTGTAGCTCTCTGTCCTTCTCTCACTTCCCCTTATTTTCACTTTCATTTTTCTTTGCTTTCCTTTTTTCCTAAATTTTTTTAACCTCTTTGTGATGTACAGATGGGTTCAACAATACAATTCAACAATTCTGTTTGTCTCGACATTTCTAGCTGTATACTTCATCTTCTTATCTCTCGATATTAATTAGTTATGCAAATTCTTCCTTCTATCAGTGGTTTGAGATTATTTTTCCCCTGGTTTTTCCTTGATATCGGAGATGAGTACATAATAAGATGCAATTTACTTCAGACCTCTCTCTCTCTCACACAGGTGTAGACTTGTCAATACTTTCTGTCGATCCCACTATGGAGCAACTGCACTTACTCACCAGCGTGAACTTTGCCCTATTAATTTGTATACTGTTTCATCTCTCACACTGAAGATACTGAAATGTCCGCTGTTTCACGTTTCTGATTTACAAAGACCAAGCTAGTTGAAAAAGTAAAGAAAAAGAAATGGAAATTTGTTGAAACATTTAAGTAGATTCCAGCCACACACCCTCTTCGTCCACATTGTGACGCAGCTAACTGATCCGGTTGTACGACCAGTAAGCATCAGATTCCCGATATATATCTAACATCACGCGCGCGTATGCACACACACATACATACACAAAATGAGAGAGAAAGAGAAAAAAAAATTAAGAAGGGTGAGAATACACATTCCAAGCCTATTATCACCCCATTGTTCGCGAAGGACAATGTGTTTATCGCATGATGATCAGTGCATTCTTGTCTGTCAGCCAGTGAGCAACGAACGCATTACAAGCGAGTGTCTTATGTACCCGACATTGCCTCACGCGCAACAAACACACAAACAAACAAACAAAAATAGACAAAGATGCTATTTTCAACTAAAGCAACAAATCATATAAGCGGTTTTCCAAACATGCACTCACTGGTCTTACACATGTATCGGGTATGTCTCAACAGCGGGTACACTACTGCGGGAAACTTGTAAAGAGGAGCGTGACCCATACTCACTAGGGAGCAATGGCAATGAGCCTTGCGAGTAAACTTCCAGAAGGTTTACAGTAACACTCACAGAGCTCGTAGACATCTGCTACCTTTCATCTAACCCCAGACAGACAAAGAGAGCATCACAACCACAACGACACAGACGCCATTCTGTGCAACCACCACCTTCCTTGATGTCTGACGTCATCGCCCCACCCGTCCGTTAGGACCTCGAATATCATCGTTATTCTTCTCCCCAATTTTTTTTTTTTTAGCACTTCATGACTGATAACAAAGTCATGGTTACTAGCGACAGAAAAGAGAATATCTACGAGGACGGAGAGGTGAACAGCTTGAAGCATTGGAGCCACCTTCTCCATGGACAGCAGCTTCACGACAGCCATCCTCATCAGGATCACGACAGCAACAGCGGCAACGGCTGGACTGGACAAGGTGTGTGTGTGTGTGAGAGTGTTTGTGTGAGATAAGGGAAAGAAAACGGAAAATAGCATGCAAGGACCAGTGCTGGCTGGTCCCAGAGGCTGGACGCTAGGCGCTCGCCATTCTCTCCACCCAAGCTGCAACACGCGCAGAGTGCAGGCGGTGCGACTCTTGCTTTAACGACGGAGGATATGGTTGTCTCCCGCGGCAATTAACTGCCATGCCTTCTCACGTGCACGTCACCCAGCTCTTGGGCATTCCCCAGTCAGTGCTTTAAGCTCTTCCCCTCCCTTTCCAGCTCCATCCTTTCCTCCTTCATCACGTCCTGCAACAAGACCATTAGGGGCTGGTGGCTGGTCATGTCGGACTGAGGATGATAATATATTTTTTTTAAAAAAAACCAGGGATGCTCATGTGACGGGAGCCACGTGACCATTCTTAAAGACAGAGGTGACAAACATTTTTGTCAGGTAAAAGTATTGTTTTGAGCACAGAACCTAATTGTACTGAATTTTTTAAGGGTGGGGAAGGAAACTGAATTTTTTTATACTCTTTCATTATTCATCCCACAGACGATAAACTGAGTATCGGCGAAGGTGACTGGAGTGAGAAGGGCAGGTAGGAAATCTCTTGTCACTTTTTTTTTCTTTATTTTATTTTTAGAGGAAGAGGAAAGAGGAGGAAGGGGAAATGGACGAACTTAACATCGCTGACGCAAGAGTGTAAAACTTCTTGTAATGCCCTCAGAAAGTTTTTCCACCAGCTTTCATTATTCATCACGCAGAGAAAAGTGAGAAGGAATAGCAGCAGAGGGCTGCAGGACATCCGCGTCACTCGCTCCACAGTTGTTGTTGTTTTTTTTTTTGAAAGGAACGAAGTTGAAGTTGATGACGCAAGAGGTGGCTAACGGCCATCCACACACAGCAGCTTGTAGGTCAGAGGTCACAAGGAGGCGTGGAGGGACAGGGAGGAGGTTCAGAGACAGGAAGTCTCAAGCGCGTCCTGAGTGGCCACGATGACGCAGTGGGCTCGGCAATATTCGACAGTTGGCCGCAGGCCACCGGCACCACTGAACCACTTCCTTCAAGCTTGATTTCCTGCCTCTTCGAATCTCGCTCTTCCACCGCCACTCACTCAGACCATGCTTTCTATGTCCCTATTATTTTTTTCATCATTTTCTTTCTTTTTGACATCTAGGCAAACCATGTAAGATTAAGGTTCGCACCATTGCTAATGATTCCCCCTGCCCCCAACTTTTTCCCCAACTACCGCGATCACCCTCACTACAATTAGTCCACATTTCCACTGTTCTTGTTTCCTCCACTGCTATAGCGCTGACATCTTGGAAGAAATCGAGATGCTATTCGTTGGTTTTTTTTTCAGCTTTCTTCTCATGACTCAGTTATATTAAATACACGATATGTGGGTCAGGGAGCAGTGACCCTCCTCCCACACATACCCTAACCCCTTTCTTTCCTTCCTTTCTCTCTCCATCCCCTCTCTCACACTCTCAAATCGCCACTTTTCTCGTCTAAACACAACAACAGCTGATAAGTGAGCAGACACCAAATGACTAAAGCGTCCGCTGACTGTAGGTTTTTCTCCCAGCTGCAAGTGATTTCTGCTACATCACCAGGTAAACTGACCACCGGAATGTATGTCGTCAGAAAGTCAACAGTTCGTTTTTCCAAACCAGCTTTGAGGACGATGTAAGTTAACACATGCCACAACATGCCAGGAATAGATGTCGACGAGAAAGACAAAACCAAGATTCCATTTTTATAAAACGGAAAACATGTGCGTTGGGTGAGGAGGGTTTCTCCGGTGTTATAACTCTCAATTTTCATTCCTTTTTCCTTCGTTAATTAAAGAACAAAACCTCGCACACACACACTTGCCTGCGTCACTGGGCAGTTTATTTTTAGTCAACGACTAGTGGTTGGGAAATCCTCCTCTTAATTCCCTGGGCGCCCAGCCTCACGGATTAAAAAAATTATAAATATATGATAAAAACCATTTTCCTTTCTAAGGGACAGGATGTCCTGTTGAAGAAATGGTCCAGATTGCTCCTGCTGCTGTTCTCGTTTATCCGTCCAAAAACAAAAACAGGAAGTTTACCCAAGAGATACATTCCTAATTGGAATAAACAATTCTTGACATGGAATTTCTCACTGGCAGGTCGAGGGGCAGAGGTTGACAAGCAAACCCGCGGATGGCGGAATGCATAGACAGGACACGAAGAAGTGATCCCACCAGTCCTACCGGTCGGGTGTCCCAGAAGGGGTGGGACAGTTGTGGCGATTGCGATCTTCCACAAGTGCCAACTTCGTCCTGAAACCCACCCGAAACTGTGATCACCAACTACACTCGAACCCATTCACTTCCTTTTGTTTTTGAAGCGTTAGCCGGGTACAGCCTGGACGTTGGTTGTATATTTATACTTCTGTACAAACAAGTCTAAATCCAGCACAAAAAAAACAAAAAAAAAAAAAACAAACAAAAAAAAAAAACAAACAAACAAAAAACAAAACAAAACAACAACAAAAAAAAAAATAAAAAAAACAACAACAACAAAGAATGACCACGAGGGTCGCTAGCACTGCGTCTGCTCCTCACTTTGCTCGTTCAGGTCGGACCATACTTCCTCTGGCTATAAGCTAAAAGTTTAGCCTACAAACCACATTTCTGGCAAAGCTTCGAGAACTCCGCAAATGCTGGAGACATTCCACTTACCGTTCCAAACTGGAACAAAACAGCTGCAATTAGGGAATGTTACAACAACTGCACAGCCAAGTCCGCGGGAACCCATGTGTAATAAAGTAACTGTCGTAAAAAGTCCAAGCGCCGCAACTGGCAAGCGATTCTCTCCCTTTTGTGCCACCTCGAGGCTCCTGGGAAAGCATACAAACGAACAGCTCAAGTTATCATGACTGTCTGACCCACTGGTGTGTGATCGACATTAAGCACTACATGTGTATTCGGGATATCGTATTCTAAAAGTTCCTGGCTGGCTGAAGCTCAAAAATAAAAACTCTAACAGACACAAAGAACATGGCCGCCACAGACCTACGTTGCCAAAGGTCGGAAATGAACGCCGGTGATGCCCTTCAACCCCCAAACTTCTACCCCTTCCCCCACCAAACACACCAATCTTCACAACTGGCAGGGCCAAGCGTTTCTTGGACCATCAAGTTGTCCAAGGTTGACGCCCTTCCAAGCCCACGCCTCTTCCCCCGTCTTCCCTTCTCACCCCCAGCATGGCCGCCACCACACATCCACAATGACTGACGTCAGCAACTCATTTCCTGGTGGTTAAGCGTTGTCTGGTGTTTAAGTGAGACGTGGCTCTCTGCCAGCCCGATGCCGAGAGGACAGAGTTCCGTGCAGGCGCTGACCAACAATGGTTCATGTCACAGAGTACCTACGATCCTCCTGGTGCCTCCTCTTCTGAAGCTGCCGGGCAACCGGAAGTGAGGGTCTTTTTTTTTGGTGAAACCTTAGCGACGTGGGATGACGAGAGTAGGCGAGAGAGTGGAGGTGGTCACAGAGAAACCGTACAACAATGAAATTGTGAGAAAACGGTGGTGAACGACAGGATGTGATGTCATGAAAAATTTACAGTCAACAACAAGTTGTTCAAACCCCAAACCACATTCCTCTAGCAGACGATGGTTGACTTCTATCTCCCGTCCCCATGACCACGCATAAGTCAATTAACATTACTGAATAGTTGTATATGTGCAAGCACGAACACATACGCACATTTAGACAGACACCCTCGCTCTCTCACTCTCAGTCCTGCGCCTCAACACGAAAACATTCCGCCCAAAGCTCGGAAACTAAGGTTTCTAACTGATTGTGAGGCGAGTGGCACCTTCAGATAAAAACCATCAACCGGCTTAATGAAGTCCCACACAAAGTACAGTAGTGGACAAAGAACCATCGGGGCTTACCTCCTTCACGTGGGCGCTCACAACTGGCCGTCCCCGCACGTGCTTTCATTGCCACAACCGCCTCGCTTCAATTCGAGGTTGGAAAATGGCGAAACAAGAAAAGAAAAGGTCTTTTGGAGTCTTGGAGCACCTTACCGAATGTTCCTAATCATCTCAAACACAGAGGAAACACACTGAGAGGTCTGGAAATACGTTGGCGAGAAGCGACTAGCAGATCCTCTGGCAGTAGTCTTCTCAATCAGACTGCGGTCTCTCTCTCTGTCTCTCACACACACGCACGCGCACACACACACCAGGCAAGGGCTGATTATTAAGCAAGTCATCACAAGCGACCTCTCTATGCTCGTCGCTGGCCTGATGCCAGAGGAAGTGAGTGCATCCTGGAGGCGACGGTTGCCAAAGTTGCCGCACATAGCCAACGGTGCGCAGCCCAGGTATCGCCTCCCAGGCGCCAGGTCGGTGTTCACACCTCGCACAGTCGGCACCAAAGCGAGGTGTACACCTGGCGCCATGTCACGTGCTCACCTTCTCCCGACAAAGGGGCCATCGTCATGACCTGAAAAATTTGCATGACATCGGAAATGCGTGTCATCACTTTTTTCCTTTTTTTTTTTTTCAGCCAATCGGATGAACCCGAACTGAACACGATCGTTGCTGATTGGACAGTTGTGAAGTGGAGGAGGGTTCATAAAAAAAAATCTCTGAACGTCTAAACATCTTTACAAATAATTTCGAGCCCTCGGAGGCCTTTAATCTTGAAAGACCAAAGTGAAAAACAACGTGTACTCTGGCACAACCTTCCAGCGTGGGCTCGGACCAATGAATTCAAATGAGATGACGTCAGAGAACCGCTTCAGGTGCATTTTTAATTAAAATGAATGACACCGGAGACAAGCCTCCTTAAGGAACAGAAATACCGTGCAACTTACCTGTCACAATAACAAATATTGTCACAAACAAGCAGTGGGCTGGTCCAGAACACTTCAGGTGGCCGGCAGGTAAGAAGGTGAGAATCATGTACCCGTTACCCGCAGTCAAGAAGCTTCACCCACTGATTGCACTTTACCGCATCAGAGAAGCTCCCACCTGTGTGATTTCTATTTTGAAAGCGGTAAACTTCCTGTTTGGCTCGCTGATTGAAATATAAAGTCCTAGTTGTTTTGTTGGTTTTTTTGTTTGTTTTTATTTTGCTCCCAATATTCCCCCTAGAGTCAGCTCGCAGACTGAATGTTTAAACCGATTTCTCCTCCTTTTTCTTATAGTGATCATGCCTTTTTGTAGGCACTAAAAGCATTTTCTTGAATAAATGACGAGTATTGTGGATTAAAATTAAAGCAGGTTTGTAGAGAAAGGCTGTCGTGACAACAGTTCAGTCTCTACTTTCTTCTGGTGGCTTGTCACCAACGCAGTGAGGGTTGGATGTCCTGTGTTCAGATCTCATCTCGGGCATGCTGTTATTCAGTGTTAGTCGCCAGTAGGTGACACCTGATGTAGGACAAGCTGATCTGCCACGATGTAGATAAAAGTTGCTGAAGACTATTACCAGTTATTCCCCCTTCTCTCTTATCTCCTCCTCCTCTCCCATTGTCCTCGGTAGTATATGCGAAGGCGCAAAGCCTTTTTTAAAATATGGAATCTGCAGATGAGGTGTCCAAACGGTTGGATGAAGAACCTGTTGATTGCGGGTTGTTCTAGAATCAATTCCTTGTCGTTCTAATACCTAGAGAGATAAGTATATATAGCCCCGCATGTAAACAAGTCAAATGAAGAGGTCACCGATCCCAATGTAATTAACCTATAATCCACTCCGTCCCTTCAGCTGCAGTCTCCACCTCGTAAACACATCCATCGACATCTGCGTTGGACATCTTTCTTTGTTTGTAGGCCTGAGTCTCAAAATACGATAGTGAGGGAAGAAGGTATTGTGGGTGGTGAAGGAAGAAAGGACGGTAGATTTCAGGAAAAAAAAACCAGACCAGCCATTCGATGACAGGAAAAAAAGTGGTGTGGTGGACCTTTAAAGTGCAACCGTATTTCCCATTCCGTATATATCACCTGCGGCCATCTCGTATTTCGCCAGCACCGGAAGTTATCATCAGGTGAGAATTACATAAGCGACCGTATTTTTTTCCTGTACATACGAGCTGCTGTAAAGTTAAGTGGCGATGAGGCACCTACCTGGTATGTATATGGAAAAAAACGGACAAAAAATGCTCAAGCAATAATATTCCTCCATTTATTCGAGAATTTACGGTGACCACCGAGGTTTGGAGTGGTAGACTGATCTGACAATATTCAGCTGACACTTACACCTGTTTCCTGCCCACGAGAGCAGCTGCCATGAAGTCGCACAGAGGTGAGAAGAAGAAGAAAAAAGGTTACCTTGCACGTGTCACTGAATGGAAGTGAGAACGGGAGAAAGGAATAATATGGCAGACCGGACGGCGAACTGGAATGCAGAAATTACTATTGCGCGAATTTGTCCAATTTTATGATTGTGTGTGTGGATCACTGTACGCGTGTTTGTGTGTGTGTGTATGCGCATGGATGCACTTTGCATACACACAGACGCTGCGCCTATATCGCCAGCATTTTTATTTATTTCCATTATCTAAATGAAGTCTGCTGCACCAGTGACGCTGACGACAGAGGGTCAGGCGATGGTGTCATCGGTCCGGCCGCCATTACTGTCCCCTCCCCCCTACAAAGCCCCACCATTCAGTAGCAATGACCTGGAGCGGTATTCACGAAGCGAAGTCACTACCCAGGGGCAAAATGGGGAATTCAACAAGAGGGAATGTCTCCATAGTTACTACGGACTAGGGAATATTTGCTACTTTATACCTACGGTTCCAGGGGTAAGGCAACATTCAGTCTGTCCACCGCTTCCAAACTGTGGGAGCAAGACGCTTGACCCTAACTGACCCCAGACAACGACGTCCTCGCGCTCCATGTGTAGGCCCCAGGGGAGCTCACCCACCCGATCTGTCGCATGTTTCCTGGTGGCGCTGCTAGTCACTCCACGCGCACCCGCTGTGCGCATGTGTGCAAATTCAACTTGAAAGCGTTCCACTCGTGGACATCGATTTTCCGACATCTTGGTCATAAACAGTAGTGCTGTGATTGATTCGACAACAACGATAACACCACAATCCAGAAAAGCGAAAATAGCTTCCTCCCGTAAAAAAACAAAAAACAAACAAAATAACAAACAAAAAATCCTAACAAAAAAAAAATCGACATAAATAATCGAGCTTAAATAAGTTTAAATATTTACAGGTACGCATTTTTTAACGGCTTAAATTAAAATATTTATTTTAAATTAACAATAAAATGGTTTAATTTTTAGCAATGCAACAGACAATAGAAAAAGGAAGAAGGTGTTTGGTGTTTATCGCCAAGCCAGCATCAACGACTATACTACAGCAGCCAGCCCTGTAAACAGATGCCTCACACAGAGACAGAAGAGCTTTGCCGAGACGAGATTTGAACCCAGGAAAGGTAATCCTCATTGTATTGGCTGACAGGCGATATCCGTCGCGCCATCGGACCACCCAACAGAAAAAAAGGGGAAAAGCTGTGAGAAATGGCCAGAAAGATGAAAAAAAAACTTGTTTACTTGACTTGGGCTTATGTCATGATAAAAAAATAAGATATTTTCTTCTCTTTTTTAAAATGATGACTCCCAAGGACAGTAGATAACGGACTGAAATATTGATTACATTTCGCTAATTAGTGTAGTGACGTGGCTTCTGCCGACAAAGAAATGGCTGGATTCATGTTGTGGACTACTTTTTTCTGTGGGGTGCAAGCACTTTACTCAGCCTGACCTTTGAGCACGTGGCTGAGCATTGATCACCGACAGCCCACAGATAGCGAATCGATGATCGCACAGTCTACGAGTGCAGGGGATGGAGAAAGGATCTTGCCACATCCCTCTCCTCCCTTCTTCCTGCCCCTCCCCGGACACACATACACGTCACCTACCAGGCGCAGCCAATTAACACATCATAAAACATTCAGCGACTGCGACGACCGAAATACTTCCATCGCCAGACGACTCATCAGTGGGCGCCTGGGGTGCGAGAGAACAGAGAGAAAGAGAGAGAGAGAGACTGAGGGAGAGAGACTAGACTCCGAGGCTAGAGACAAACAAGACCAGTGTGCAGGATACAGACTGGCTATCAGATGGAGGAATGGGACTTTGAGAGAAGATGAATAAATGTAATTCAGTCGCCATCTGTATTGTTATCAAACCACAACTCCATGTTTCATCTGACAAGAATGTTTAACATTAACCGTAAAATACTTTAGAGGGTCAGGTGATTACTGCACTCAACTGTGAAGTCAAATGTCTGCAGTTCGAAGCCCACTCACATCTGAGGCTGGAAATCTCTCCCTACCCACCACCAAGCTGTTGCTATTCAGGTGCGAGATTCCTAGCGCCCTCTCTTTGAAAATGTTGCTCCAAAAACTTTGAAAACAGCGAAGTTTTTGTCCCGGGGTTAAAAAAAGCTGTTGGTGGCTCCACACCACCATCACCACCAGCATCAGCAACAGCGGATCCCCCACTGTGCATAGAAATGTTTTTCACCGTTGCAGATCGATAGGGTCTGGGACAGTCGCCTGTCTCGCAATGCCAGACCAGACAATTCTTCCAACAGCAAGCAGGTCACGTGACTCACAATTCGCCCTCGACCTGGCAAGTCACAAAGCTGTGCGAAAGCACCCGATAGTGTAAGCTCAAGGTAGTAGGGTGGCATTCCACACTAACCCCAAACCCTACACAAACTCCGATCCATCTCATTCCAGGGGAAAGACGAACGAGGTTTTTTTTTTCTTTCCCAATCGGAAATCCTGCCATGAAAAAACAGTTGACGGTTGTTACATCCTGCACTTTAGAAAAGCGATTCACTTACACTGGTGAGGTGTATAATGTGTTTAAAAATAGCTGTGAGAACACTTTGTGAGGAAACGTGCGCGCGCAGCACAAGGTGTAAATACTCAGGGGAGGAGGAGGATCACCGCATTGATGACCAGCGCTCAACTGTTGCGCCAACGGCCGGCGGGCCCCTCGGGGGTTCTGTTTGGTCATGTTCTTCTCACCTTACACACACACTTGCACTGATGCCAGATCTCAACAGTTTTTATTGCTCGATCTGGGATAAATTTCTGTATTCCTTCTAACTCTTTCATTCGTCGTTCTCGCCGTCTCATCGAAGCACGGTTGCCACACTCGTAGGACACAAGGTAGTCGTCTCTAACTATAGCTTATCTTTTTCTCTCTTTTTTTTTTTTTTTTGTACTGTTATTTTTTTTTTAAATCAGATTTGACTTCGTCCAGTCGTGGCTAGCGACCCTGACAATCGATAACATCACCATTTTTTTTTTTTTTTTTGACACGTCCTCAAAAGCCCGGCTGTTCTCTGTTCTTGGCGCTGTATGAAATATGCATGGGTCCTCTAATGGCCTGTAATGCCGGCGGTTTGTGTGTGTGTGTGGCCGCAGATTGTCGTTCCGCGCTGTTGTCGACATTTTTATCGTTGGCGAACACCGCCGGGTTGATGTCGTGGCGAGGACAGCGACAGGCAGGCCTGCGGCAGCACGTGCCCTCCGCTGAGCGACGACGACTTTAATATCGCTGTGCATCGGCGACACGGTGAACGGTTAGTTATTTGTGTAGCTTGAAGCCACAGCAACCCCTTCCCACCTTTCCCCCTACCAATAAAACTAATAATGATCATCCAGAGTGTCATCTGATAGGCAGCGCGGCGGTGAAGCGAGACGGAGCGTGCGACCATTTTATTTATGGCTCTACGGTGGCAGCACTTCTCTCCCCATTTTCTCCCCTCTCAAAATAATAATAATATAAAAAAAAAAAATCCCCAATCTTTGCACTACCAAGCTTTATTCAACTTGCCAAGACTAGATGCTGTACTTTCCCACAAACTCAGCGACGACAGCGTCCCTGTGACCGGTACGTGACCCGCCCGTAGTCAGAACGTAGTCAGGTAGTCCCGTGCAAATTATAGTTTAACACCGGTTACAAAACGCACAGGTGGCAGGATACAGACCGAACATCACCCAATTTTATATCAAGAGTTATGGTCCCTGCGACATGTGGCGTCACATCAGTTGAGTACTGCTACCACCGACCTCGTGAATGAAGGTCCGTGACTGCTGCGACTGGGTAGGTGAAGGGTGCCAGCGACGGGATACCCGAGATAGAACTGCATATTTACACAACTCTTGAGAATATGTAGCCAAGCGTCAGGCCCCAGAGCTGGGTGTGGCTCGGCTGATAGTCTTGAATACACAAAATAAGAGAAGTAGACAGGTGGAGTCCACGAGGCTAAAGTGGGTTTCACGGGGTTGGTTACAGAGAGTAAAGGGTTAAAAACACTGTTACTTAATGTCCTATAGTAAGCATGCGTCCAGTCGTGCTGACGGTGACAATAATTTTCCATCTGACTTTCGCCAGCAGGTGGCGCTTTCCTCGGTGTCCCTCCCTTACCTTGTTTTCCTCTCGAACGTTGACCAAGACTGATTTATCACATGTTTACCGACGCGTGGTGGGCGCGCGCGTACATATATATATAGACACAGAGCATGCGCAGCCCCGCTCTCAGATGCGGACCAGTCCTGACTCTTCATACATAGACGTCATTTCCGATTTCTCACTGCGCATGACAAAAACAATAGGAAAATGGCTTTAATTTTTGATTCTGCTTCTCTTTCGTTTTGACTAAGTGTTGAGAATTACCAATCTTTGATATTTTATACAGGGGAGGTTAAAATGAACATGCTTTATCTACCTTCCTCCGTATTGGCTTCCTTCGCTTACTCTCCTATCCCACGTCTAATTTCCTTTTTTTTTTTTTGTGGTGCCTGGAAGGCAGCATATTCTATCCTTTAATGCAAAGTTTTACCATATATAGAGCCTTTGTGAAGGGTCAAAGCCTCAGTGCAGCTCGGTCTGTAACATGATATCTTTCATACTGTGTATGTGTGTGTGTGTCCGCACGCGCGCCGGAGTCTTATCCAACTCACCTATGTATCTAATTTTGTTCCTAGCCATCAAGAACACATGGTCGGTCAAAAAAGCCGGAGGACAAAGCCCGCGCTTGACTAGTCACACGTCACATCCAGTATCCGACTGATATCAAACGGTTTCATGGCCGACGCATCAAGTCAGTTTCAAACGCACGATCCACTTCACCTTCACGAGGGTCTCTGTCCTCCTCCTCCTCCTCGTCCTCCTCCTCTGACCTCTGACTGCCTTGTCTGTGCTGCTTCCATTTACAACCGCTCCTCCTCCATCTCCGCCAGTTTCCCGGCATCAGTCTCCGCCATGTTAGTACACCCGGCTGTTAGTCTTCCCCTACTCGCCGCCATCCTCACAGGGCACAACGGTTAGCGTCTGTCGCCAATACAGTGAGGCCTGGCTGTCCTGGGTTCAGATCTCGTCTCGGGCACGCTTTTCTTTCGCTGCCTGTGACACATATTTATACAGGGCCGGCTGCTTGTCCGTGATATAGTCTTAGTTGCCGACGGCCTAACCCTCCCCCACCCAAACCATCCTTTCAAAACTTTTTTAGTCTCTTTTATCGGTGTACTCATACATTGTCATGGATTTATTTATGGATGTGTTTATCTCACTAAATTTCCTGTCCGCTCCAGAACTGCTACCACACCACAGAACCACAGTTTTAATCGTCGACTTGGGGAGGGGAAGGCAATTATCGGGCAAATTAGAGCAGCTAGCAAATAAAAACAACAACCAACAAAGGTTGGTGCTGTTGGTGGACTGCATTAGGTCATCGGAGGTTGACAGACATCCCAGCTAATGGAGCGGATCGAGTGTACTGCGCAGGAAATAAACGAGGTCCGGTAATCACGTGACATCGCGTATCTGGAACTCACATGTCAGGAACAGGGAGGATGCAGGATGCTTTCTTACGGATTCGCTGATTATGTAAGATAGCCAAGTCCCTCTGCTAGGCTCCGGTGATTCTGGAACAAAGGATGGTCTGTACCAAGGAATATCTTTTCTAGGTAAAGGCTGCAGAGCCAGGAAGTAAAAGAAAAAGTTTAGATTGACAGAAGCACAAATAGAACTCAGTGAGAATGACCGAGGTGGTAGACATGTATGTCTAGATATACGTCAGCGACAGCACGACTACGTCCCAGACATTCAGAGAGCCACAGGGGTGGGGAGTGGGGTGGGGAGGCCAATTAACGGCAGCAGCCGTCACATCCCTCCATTGCTGAGTGCAGAGATACCCGGGGGGCAGCGGGAAAAGTCTGTCACGTTGACTAACTGGAAGGTCCATGCCGGGAAGACAGAGTGTAGCTAACAAATGTGGGATAGGTGGACGGGTAGGTGGACATGGTTGTAGGTCGGGGGATAAATCTGGGATTTAAAAAAAAAACTTTGTTTTTCAACAGTTGGAGCGCGCGCGCAGCTCTCGTAGGACCCCAGCGCTTTAACCACTCGGCAATCAGCTTCGAACTGTCGGACACCCACATCGAGATCGGTGGGCCGCTACCGCCGGAGTTAACGCTCGTCGTAACCGTTATTGCTGGCTGGGGCAGAAAGCCCTAATCGTAGAACTATTAACGGGGTCTAACCTTGGTGCTTGCACGCCTGGTGGTCTGTTGCCCGGGAGATCGTGGCGACTTTTTACGATCGTTCAAACGCTCGTGGGCAACCCCACTCCTCCCGTCCCCTCCCCGCTGTAAAATATCTGTGTGATATACGAGGGTGGAGGCGGAACACGTGATGAAACTGGTTCGTTGCCAACGCAGCCAGCAAAAACCCAAATATAATCTCGTGTTCCCAAATATAATCATGTTTTCCCAAATCACTGGAAATGTGAGCGTCCGGTGAGCGCCTTCTCGACCACGCCAGCTGACAGTTGCAAACCGTTAGGGACTGCTGCGGCCTGCAGCTGCGCATGCGCCAAGCTGGAACACATGGCGGCTGGACCTCGATAGATCTCGACACGCGGAACTGCAGGGCCGAGATAAGCCCGACGATGTTCTGATGACTGATAGCGAACGGGTGACCTTTTTCCACCACTGCTGGCACCCAGCAGACAAAGTACATCAATGAAATTATTAGCAATAACTTTTTTTAAAAATCTCCATCATCCTTTTATTCTTCTTTGCCTGGTAAAATTTTTTTTTCAACTACAGCTCGAAATGATAAGTTCGACAAATCACTGTAGTGTCATTTTTTTCTAGCTCGCAAATGAGTTAATGTTTTTGTTGTTATTGCTGGTGATGGTGAAGATCTTGACATCAAAAAAGTAAACCCACCATCGTCGCTGTGCACCCCGTGCGGCATCATCATCATCAATCCACCCTTAGGAGGAGTCCAGCACTCGACAAGCACTGGATGACTCGTTCGTAGCTCCCTACCTACAGGTGATAGGGAGGTGCGTGTGGCTGGGGGTGTGGGTAGGATGGAGGCGCCGTTTGAGGCACCTTGCTAATGACCGCCATCGACTTTAACGATCCACCTCAGGCGTCCCGACGGGCGGCTGCGTGTGCAGGACCCCCCTGGCAGGTGCACGCCAAATAGTTTTCACATAAACAGGCCGTTGAGGCTCCTGGCGGCGAGACTTAATGTCTGCGTCTGTCTGGCCGCATTTCGTAATAACGCACGCGCTCGCACGCGCGCGCACACACATGCACTAATAAAAAAGTAAGTTTTGTGGGTGGAATGACGGTGTGGGAGAAAAACTGCCGTGCTAATTAAAATGACAATTATAGCTGAAAGGAAGAGCTGGCCTCTGTCTTTTACATCCTGAAAGGTAAAACTCACAGACTGCTTGTCCAAAGTAGGCGGCATTCTGTTCGAATGTAAAAAAAGCACACACATGATCGCGCGCACACACACTCACAAACGCATGTGCGAGCACACACGCGCATGCGCACACACGTACACAGAAGCAAATTGTCGCCGCGCATCGTTACGCCCACGTCGCTTGGACATCTGCAGGGCGATGACTGCCAGTGACCTCAGGGCCGGGGAGTGCAGAGGTCAGCGAGGCCATGGCCGCCTGTTGCACGCGATCAACCCTCCTGAACGCCGCGCTCCAGGAAACACTGAACTGAGAGCCTGCAGTCAGCACGTGAATCCCTCGTCAGGGAGTACATCGCAGCACATGCTCACAATCAGCAAAGTTCTCCTCCCTCTACCCTCCTCCTCCTCCTCCATCATCATCTGCAATAAATGGCAGTGGACAACAGTTTTCGTTCTTCCGACCACCTCCCGTCTTTCTGCCCACGCTTTAATCTTTCTCTCTCATCGCACGGCATCGAACATCAATATCATGGAACTTGCAGGCAGATTGATCACACTGGTTCCAAGGATTCACCTCCGTACGATTTCATCCCCCTTTTCGCAACATCTTCCAGGTATTCCTGGATGCATACATGTTGACCCCGCCGAGAAAAGAACGACCATGATTAAATTTGTAAAATTGTCGGGCGTTTTAGGGTGCAGTAATTTTCAACCTGGAATGTCAATAAAGAACTTGGTGCAGACAGAATAATGCCAGAAAACCTACATGGAACGAGTGCATGCTGAGTGATAGTGGAGACAAAATAATAAGGAACGGGAAGTTCTGGACTGAGGGTGGTCTGGAGTCGGTACGGTGGGAGGAGACGAGACGAGCTGCATCGTACGGAGCGACGGACTAACAAATGCTGCAGACTAACAAACAACAGAAAGTGAGGCAAAGTAATGGCGGTAAATGTTATCGATACATGGAAGGGAGGTGGAGTTAATTGATGTTTTAACTAAGGTTACATCACGGTAAAGCAGCTGACTCTGCCACATGCAGAGAAAGAAAAGAGTGCCCTCGACGAAATTCGAACCCAGGTCAGACAATCCTCAGGCGCTAACCATTGTGCCACCTGACCACTCGCACTGCAAGGGCAGGCGTACTTAAGTCAGCTTCAGTATCGCATCCGGTGCCAACGATTGTCATCAACAGTCTGTTTGCTTCCGCCAGAACACTTCCCCGCTGACGTCAGAGTAAAACGACACCACCACCACCACCACCACCATCATCACTTATCCACCCTCACCCCAAACACGCGATCGAAAGGGAGTGGAGGCTGACACAGGTCACAGAGGATGTTAATGTTTCAATGAGACCTGGTGCAATATGAAGGCCGTTGTTTTACCCTGGGAGGGGGAAGCGGGAGAGGGGAGAAAACATAATTGTGTTTTCAATGGGCAGGAATGCATTGCACTGGCATCCACGCACAGGATTTTTTTTTTTTTTTGAAAAATCTGAAATACATCAACCGACGACCTCCTGGGTTCTGAAAGGGAACTGGCTGAACAATCGCCAGAACGGGGCATGGCGCTGGGTTCAAGTGTACCGGAAATGACAAACGTTCTTTCAAGTGCTCGAGATGCGAGAAGTCGATTACACGCTCTCCACCCTTCTTCCTCCTCGCCTCGAACGACGAGTCACGTGACAGATATAATACTCCATGACTGACGAAAAGAATTTACTTTTCTCTTATGATACTACATTGCGGACATCTCAACATGTACAGAAGATGTGGGGAGGGGAAGAGAGAGAGATGAGGGAACAATGATGGAAGCATGGTTTGGACGAAAGCCACGTGACCAGAGCCCGGGTGGCATGATAGTCTTTCCTGCAAGGTACCAAACATTGGCCAGTTTAACGACTTTGGAGCCGAGCGCTCTCGTTCTGTGTTGAATTGGAGCTGGGTGTTGGAGGGATATGATGAGAAAGAGCGCCACAGTGGTCTACACTGCACCCCTTTCAGAGACTGCGCCATCTGGCGACTAATCTGCACCCTCATGTTAGTCAACCACCAGACAGAAATCCACCTATACACATCCGTGGATACATACACCTTATTTGCGATGCCACCCAGACGGCTGTACTACATCGTAAAACTAACTTAATGTCAGTAACATAATAAAGGCAAATGCTTATTTTTTTACAATTTATTTTCTACTGATAAAATGTTTACACGAACTTGATTGACATTTATGTTATCAACTGTAACACTTCATCTTCAAAATTATGGAGTTGTGTTAAATTCCTCCATTGTAGAGCCACGGCCTGGAACAACATTTTTCGTTAGCTCTCTCTCTCTCTCGCACACACACACTTACAGGTAGACAAATACTGCAGGTACAGATCAGGTGAGCTGAAGGAAAAAGATGACGAGACATCACTTGACGCAAACTGAATTCCTCGCTAAAAACCAACCAGCACTCAAAGATAAGAACCGAGACATCTTTCCTCTTCTTTTGGCTGACCCTCGATGCAGACAAACGTGCTGGGATGTACTTGTTTCCTAATCTCGCGAAACAGGCCCCAGGCGCACACCACAAAAAAAAAAAAAAATAAATAAAAAAAAAAAAAAAAAACGGTGGGAGGAAACCTGGAGGAGATCCACTGCTCCGTCGTGATGACCCACGCCAAGGAAAGCCCAAGGTACCCGTCGCTTGCCTCTTATCGCTGTCATCGACAAATTGATTTAACATCCAGCGTAAAGCTATTTCCGTGAAGTTTATCGTTAGGGAAACTGACGTACGTCCCTCAACTCCTAACACAGGTACGACATCTATTTCACCTTTTTTCCTTCTCTCCTTCTTTCTTTGTGAGGTAGGGGTGGAGAAGGAGTGGCAAGCATTCTAACTACAATGCCAACCCGTCTGCGCAAGCTGTCAGTAAAAGCTTCAAGAGTTTACCCAACAGTCAGTTCCTTGAATGAATCATGTAGGTACAAAAAAAGTTTGGTGTTAACGAAAGGCGGGACATGAAGAGAAAAAAATCTTTCCGTGAGCCTTAATGGAAACACGAAACAAAAAAGTTTGTTCAGTCATGAGAACAGGGATCACACTTACATAAAAATCTATACCCCAACTCCTACCCACACATTCTTCCCAATCAAATCTCCCTCCGTCATGGACACGTGGACATGTCAGCAGCAGCCTGGGCGGTCCTCTGCTGGTAGACGGGATGCCACCAACGGCCCGCAGTGGGCTGCGCGCCAAGAAGCATCTCCACGATTGTAGGCAAAACTCGCAATCTTCGGAGCTGAAATCTCTGGCCGCTGTTCTTTAAATATAAATAACAACACTCCTTTCCTACCCTTCCCTCAAAGATAATTTTTTGCTCACAATGGCCGAGGGCGCCCACAAGTCCAGGATGTAAGGGAGGGAGAGAGAAAGCACTGACCTGAAAGCTGTGGTTGATGTTCTTGGTGCTGCACTCGGCGACGCTCAGGTTGGAGAGATCGATGTCATCGTACAAAGCCGACTGCAACGAAATTAAGGGAAAATGTTTATTTCTCATTTCATTTCATAGAATTTATGAGCATATCAAGCCACGCCTTTTAGAAAATTTTGCTGTTGAACTCTGTTACGAGGAAAGTTATTAAAGTTACAAAACAATCTTTGTGGCAGGATGTAGAACATTAGAACGAATAAGCGAGAATGTTTATAAGATAACGGATACACTATAAGTAGTTAAATTTCATGTAGAAAGTTACTATAAATACGCATCCTATACCCATATCCGCAAGTTCCCGTTCGCACATGCACACACGCCCACGCGCAAACACACGGATGAACATGAGAACCGATACATCATAAGCAGTTAACATTACAAGAATGGGTTGAAGAAAATATCAAAAGAACTAAGAGAGAAATAATTAAAATAATTTTTGTATACTTTGAAATGTAATGATACCGTCTTCTTTTTGTTTCTGGTCCTCGTGCCTTATCTTTCATCTTATTCTCTATACTTGTCATCTATTAATTTTTTTCCCTTACTAATTTTAAAAAATAAAAACTTTTAGACGACTCGAAGAAACACTTCTGAATGAGAGTAAAATTTCAAGTTCACCTCCCCTGGAAAAAAAGTTTAAAGTAGTTGATGGCCAAGACCCAAGTTACGGCATCATTTAAACAAAGGTTAGTTTATGACAAAGATTGTAGCTTGGGGACCCAGCCTATGACATCGACCTCCAAAGACATAAATTTATCGGCATCGAAGGAGCCACAGAGAATTTGTTTTCACGTAAAAGGTCAATGAAAGCGAGCACCATCGGGGGAGTTAGGCAGGAAAGAGGAGCCTACCAGTCTTCCCGCGGGAAAATAAAACTATCAATAATATACCGGTTCTTCAGTTGTTTTTTTCAGCGATGAGTGCATGTACTAATACTTGTGATGACTACAAGGACACAGTAAGGGGTGGCAGAGCATCAGTATTTGTGAGAAAGATAGACAGACTTGGTCTCTTTGAGAGAGACAGAATGAGGAACAAGACATACATGCAGGCAGAAAAAGAAGAAGAAAACAAATTTCAAAAATCAGAACGAACGACATTCTTCTATTTCTCCTCAATTACCACTTTTACGACATCAGAAGCGAGTACAACCCCTTACACCCCGAGCGGCTCACTGACGATTGACAGTTGTATGAAGACCAAGAGTTTTCAGTAAGAAATTCGTTTAAATGCCATCCTTAAAAAGAGTGTAACAATCAAACTTCGATATTTTCTTGAAGATTTTATGCGATACTTTTAAAGTGTACGGGTAACCCCACCCCTACCTCAACACTACCACCACTTTTATTTCGGAAATAACATCCTGCACTAAGACACACACTTCGATTTTCGACATTTCTTTTCGTGAAGAGGTTTGTTATCTCCACGCTCGTCGTGTCAGCAAGATAACGACGGTTATTTTAAGTTGCTTTTACGCTTGTCGGAAGAGGAAGGGAAAGAGTTACAAGAACTTGGATGTTTTTCCTCCAGATTTAATTTTATCTCGTTTGTTATTATCCATCAAGTCAGCAGCATCTCGAATAAACGTGTTATCTGCAAAGTATATATTAGTGTTTATATATATATCTTAGTATCCAGTCTGCCGTTATTTGCGTATATAAACATCTGCTCCACGAACTCACCAATTCCAAAAAGTAAGCAACATGTCATCGTGATAAAAATTATACAGGACCAGCCAATCCCAAAGGGGATTTTTCCAGATGCCAAAATATGCATCGAGGAAAAAAAAAAGGAAACGATTAAAAAGAAGGGAGAAGGGGAGGTCGAAGGGTAGAATAATATCAGATTTCGCCCCTCTCCACCACCACCACCCTACCACCTACAATGGTACACCATATTTCATCCATTCCTCGTGTGTACTGTGTGGCCCCCGTACGACAGTCGGTTAGTGCGCCGTACTTGCACAGACTGGACCATACTACAACTACCGCAACTGCGGATGTGACCTCTGTTGAGTTCACGCTCAAATGAGGAATAACAATAATGATAGCACAATTATGACCCCGAAGTCAATTTGTTTTGGAGGGAACCACGAACCGGAAGCAGAAATATAACTTCCGGGCACAAATAGGTTGTAGCCCCGATCTTCCGCGAACATTCGAGGACTGCCAGGCGTTAACATCCAGCTAACTTCATTATGATCGTGGCTCGAGGACGAGAGCGAGCTGAGCCTAAAGACGGAAGAGATTTATCGTAGCCAGTGGAGAACTGACTGGACAACTCTAACGAGGTGGATGTCAGACGAAAAGGCAAACTTTAGGTACAGATCATACGGGTGTGCACCCACACCACTACTACTACCACCACCACCACCAACCTGCCCATTGCACCTTACGTTAATCACGCGCGCGTGGGAACGAAACGAGCTTACCTTGGTGTCTTTTGCATAGTAAAGTCGGCGACCTTTCAACTTGAAGTATCGTCTTTTCCATCTCTACAATCAAACACGAACACAAATTTTTTTTAGTATAGGTGGCTAAACATTAAATTGTGATCGACTAAAATATTGGAGTAAAAGATAATAATAAATAATTTAATTATTAAGTATATAGCGAAGAACGTAGATGCAGACCGAACCTGAGGAACCAGACTGTAACTCTATCTTTAAACGATACAACTCAGTTCATATAAAAAAAAAATAGTCTCGGTTCACGAATATAATGCCCGAAAGAATCTACGTACACATCGAGCATATTTGTCAAAGTGCGGTTTTAGAACTTTTGTCGAATTAATATTTCTCCATCACTTTCATTATCATCATTGTCGTCACCTTCATCATCTTACGAGTTCCGTATACTGCTTCCATAACCACATGAATTTTATAATTCTAAACATTTGAAAGTGTGCACGATCATGATTTTAAAACAATTTGTTTTGTAAAGTCTTGATCGCAAGTCTAGCACTGGAAGCTATGGAGCGTAAGGTAAGGGGAGAGCATCGCGACTAGCACACAAATCAAGACAAATCGTATTTACTTCCCTTGCGCTTTTATTATTCATTCAATATCTTTGGCTAGCGCGTCCACTGGCGTTTGACTGGCGTACCCATGTATACCCAATAAGTTTATGCCTACACACGGGCGTTGGTGGAAGAGAGACGGGGGAGAAGGAACGCAAGGGCAACAACTCAAGACTAAGCGAGCTCTGTGCATGACTACAGCAGATATAAATACTAAATATAATCCTGTGTGTGTGTGTGTGGCTGTGGGTGGAAGGTGAGGGGAGATGAAAAAGGACTAGGTCAGCTGCGGACATGACGGTGATTATACGAGAATTTTTCAAGTCGTTGGATACGCAAAGACGCGAGGAGGGAGAGAGAGAAAAAAAACAGTCGGAGGGTAGGAGGGTGTGGGGGAAACAAGGTGGACAAAGGGATAGAGCAAGAGGCACCCCACTGGGTTTACCCCGCTAAGCGGAGTCTAGACCTTGGTCTAGACCTAAACATGAACAGTAACTCCAGCCTCTCAGTCTGTCTCAGGATAAAAGACGGTGCCAAGGATGCAGCTCCAGGGTCAGTGACAAGGAAGAATACGCAAAGACAGATGAGAAGGGTACGGGGGAAAGATGGGGGAGCGATTGAGGGATTGTGGAGACATGCAGGCAGACAAACGGGGTCGTGCACAAAGGTAAACGCTGGTTCAGACATTAGAGTCGGCGAAGTGAATGCCTTTTATGCTTTCTTTCTTGTATTAGATACCTTAATATGGCGTGAATCCCATGGAATAAGGGATTTATTCCGTACTGGTCCGGCGCCATGCTTTACAGACTAATCTTTCCTTGCACTGCACATCTGGATAATCCTTTAGTCTCACCTACTGCGCTAATCAGACACCTAGCACACTAATATGGCACAGGCGTCTAGCACCAGACCAAACACGCTAATTTCAAGCAACGTCACGTGACCTAACATAGGCAAATCTCAAACACGAGCTATCTGGCAGACTTGTTTCTCACAGCGTGTCTGGTGTCTCAAAATACTACATGAACTTGTTATTACTGACTTCTGGCAGACGATTTTTTCCAGTTAACTACTAAAACGAACCAGATGTATACAAAGCTTTCGGCTTATTCACATTTCAGATTAACTTCTAAAACGAGGCAGGTGTGTACAAAGCTTCCGGTCTAGTCACATTCTTTGTTTAGGCTCGCCGAGACTAACAGCGGATAACTCCGCATGAGGCTAAGCGTTGGTCTCGGCAGACAGACAGCAATCTACCTATATACACGTCCGTGATGCTACTACGTGGCAGAGTTCGGGTCACTGAGAGACACCTGGCTGACCTTCGGACAAGCAGCGGCGGCACTTCAAGACAGTGTGAGCCGAACCTTCCAATCCTGCAACTCACCACAGATCCCACATATCACACACAACAATAATGTCTTTGTTTCTGGGAGTGGGGCGGGGGAGGGGAGGGCAAGGCAGTTATACATGCGGAAGGAGGGAAGAAATAGGTAAGCGTCTCTTGCAAGCAAGCACCGATATCGTAGTACAGCGAACAGCGCCCACGGGTATCGACGGTTCACAAAGACGTCCACCCGCAACCCACCTGGAACGAACTGGTCTGCTTCATTAAGTAGCCCTCCTTAAGACACGCCTGGAACACAGAAGAAAAGAAAGAGCAATGTACGGATTCAGTCACGTGACCTAATATTCTTACTAATGAACATTTGGTAAATTATTTCAAAATAATGCCAGTTGGAGCTAGAAGCTAAAACATTAAAATATTCCACCCTCTCTTTCTCTCTATCTCTCATCCATTTTTTCGCAAAACACTATGGTCGGCTTGTTCCAACCAAAAGCCAATCAGTATGTGGAAGAAAACAATTTTACGTGTTTTTTTGTTTACTGGGTTTTTATTATTTTTATTATTTGATTTTTACATAAGAAGTAGTCACCACCTGCTGAATGTCCACCAATACCATTTTAATACAGAGTCGTAAGGTCTCAACATTCAAGACCAAGCGAAGACCCATTTGTCGAGCATTTCCGTAGTTCAAAATGTCAGGTGGAACTAAACAGATTGCGTGGCTTTCTGTACAAGTGTTTTGGACTAGAAGACATCGACCACGGACACAAGTGCACGTCGGCAGGCCGAGCTTTATGGCAGTCAGCTACATGCCTCGCATATTAAAGACGAACTCGGGTCACACAAACAAGTAAGTCCAAAGCTGCCAGAAGTGAATAAAATGTACAGCTATAATTAATTTATTACAAACACGCGTCGGCCATGTTTTTATAATTTAAAGAAATATTCAGTCTACCTAAAATTGCATTCTGACATTACCCAAGGTCGGAGCCAATGCGACAGCTTCGATCATTACTAAATGACCAGCAAGGTGATATTTGTGAAATCAAGGGGGAAAAAATCTCTTTATTTTTTTCCTAACAGCCATATTCAAATGTTAATGTCCACTGTTCAGACCTTTCTCTACAGGAAATATACAATTTTACTCAGAATTGGGGAACTAGTACCTTTAAATGAACTCAACATATTCATTCTGCACTCGTGTAAGCCTTTAATAAGTTGTAGCTGCCGGCGTAGGCTACAGATGGCGCGGTGGTAGTCGTTTCAAACATCAGTATCTTGTCAATTATCTGTGATGCAGGTGTCGTCCTGTGCAATAACGTATTCAGGACGGCGTGAAATCAATAACACGACTGAGTTCCCTCCATTCCTGATATTCATTCCTGTTATCACTGGCACATTATCCTTGTCATACTATCACTCGTCTATTATCTCGTGTATTATCATCAACGACAGCGTGCGATAACCTTTACTGATCCCTGCTTTAAGAAAACAATCGCAGGTGCGCAAAAGTCAAGAAGTTAAGAACACAAAGAAGACAACAGACAGAATCAAACATGTTTACCTTAGGATATTCAACATGTAATAACTTGCCAACAAATAAGTAATCCGAGTCGGAAAAATTGCAATCTTGGTTCAGTGATTTTAATTAAAGATAAAACAATCGTGATATGCAGCCCTAGCCGTAATTTATAGTTTTGAAGATTTCCCATAATGATCATGGAACTCGTACTAATTAATAAACAGGTCTGCAAATATGCAAAAGCAATCAAGATCTTTTGTTTTAAAGAAAAAAGTCGAATCACATCAACAAGGCGATGGCGGGTACGGTTTAGGTGTAAGGAGCAGCCAGGAACAGAGATATTCCTGCATCCGAGGAACAGATTATCGACTATACCACTCATCCCTCCACTGTCGGGGTCTGGTCTGGCCGCGATCGACAGCCGTGACGTAGAAGGGACGTTGTGACGACAGTAACGGCTGTGCCGTCATCAACTGCGCACAGACGAAGCTTTCTGTGAGGTGACGCAAGAGGTGATCGATGACCAAGAGTTGTTTATAGAAATACTTTCACGCCGCGCGATGCTGTGTAAGAGAATGTGGGGGAGGCGGGGGTGGATGGCGCAGAGGAGAAACGCCACCTACGCTGGTGACGTCAGGACGATCGTTCCGCCCTCGAATCAATATGTATTAAGAGAGTGAAGAAGCATCCAGCGCGTGATAGTGTTCCCCTACCCCTATCAACACACATGCACACCCTTCCTCAAAGTCTGTGTTCGGTTCAAAACGCCTGGTAAGATCAGGAGTTTAGCTGCTAATAAACCTAATAAACGACGATGAAGAAAAAGGAGGAGGAGGAAGAGAAGGAGGAGGAATATGTGTTTTTGAACACAGAAACACTAAGGCAACTACATCGCGACAAATCAGCCAGCCCTGTAAACAGATGCTACACGCATAGAAAGAACACAGCGCCCGAGACGAGATCTGAACCCAGGCAGCCAATCCTCGACGATGAATGAAGATGGAGGAACTCGGCATGCATGTCAAGTAGTATATTTATTTATAAGTAAACACAATGAAACAGAGAGGTTGTAAACTGAATTAATGAATAGGTTTTTAACAGGAAGCTAATCACAACGGGAATGTGTTTTTGTTTAACTTTTGTGTGTGAGGCGATGATATATATATTATGAATGCCAATGTGTTTTATTTTAAAGTCCTCCTATGCTGAGATTTCAGTGTGTGAATGAACAGTCTAGTTACACGTGCCTATTGACATTGTTCCGCGGATATATACAAGATGTCCATCCGCCTGCAGGCCAAACTACATCTAGGCTGGTTTGCACGTGAGGTTTCAAGTGCAAGTCGACTTCGCTAATTAATTTAGTTTTACTAGTAGACTTGCTAATTGCGACCGTCGACTTCCCCTAAATGTTGGGAAATATTTCACCGATCTTTAGGCCGATCTTACTCATCCCTCATCTACCCACCCACCTTCCTGTAAAAAAGACAACATAACAAAGAAGACTGGAGATAAAACTTTAAAAGACAAAAAACTGACTGCCCACCTTGCAGTGTGAACAGACCACTAAAGATTTTCATTGTTTGCCAGGTTTAGGAAGGTTACTTTAATGCGTCGTGACTGTATGTTAAACCTACCCGACTTCCGGTTTCTATTTGCGACTGTTTACTGCAGCACTGCTCCCAGAGGATCCAAGAGGGCGCGTCTGGGAATAGACACAAGCTGGTGATGTTGTTGTTAGGAGAGCCGATCATTTATAGACCACCCACGGAAACTCACGGGTAGTACCTTCTTGTAAATATTTTTTCCTTCAAGTTTCACGAAAAATTCCGGCACGAGAGAGAGATGGGGGTGCATCCTAGGTTCCATTTGGAGATGGGTATAGCAAAATGCGTGTTAGACCCATTCAGCGAGAAAAGAAGGGATGACCCTAGATTTTTCTGGAATAAATTGTGTTTACGGTGGCAAGGACGGGGAAAGAAAAGCGAATCGTACGTTTGAAAATAGCCCACGTTTGAATAAGGAATAAAAAAATAGAGAAAATGCTCTTCGTCCGCCACAACCAAAATAACCCTATAAAACATAAAATGCATTTCGTCATCGTTTATGACCGCAGCTGAACTTGCGCTGGCTTGGGATCGTGCTTGGAAGGGGGCTGCTCAATGAAATATCCCCCCCCCCCATACACACACTTTTCTTTTGTTGGTTCGCCCTCATGCATAAATTTGACTCTCCATTTTCTCCTGCAAGCATTTATAACGATGATGCATGGACAAATAACTGGCTGTGTTGTTCTGTGCTGTGAAAACCTACGTGATTTCTTCTTCACCCTTTTTAACCAAATAAATACGGACAAATCTTTAACCAAGTGTGGCAAAGTTTGTTTATGAACTTTTCTGTAAAACTTTTGCAAACCGTGATCAGAAAGTTTTCCATATTTTTGTTTTAAAAAAAAATGAACAATTAAAAAGCCGTGGAGGTGGCGAGGAAGCGCTTTAATGAAAAGCGACTGTTGACAAGTCAAAAACTCACAAGGTGTGGGAATCTTTCCCGAACAAGAGCCAGCTGTATTAACGGTATTACCTAGAGATCACCTGGTTCAGCGCCTTGCTTTATCCACCTGGTCACATCCTTTGGGTCTTCTTAGCAAACCTATCGGTTCCAAAGAAACGGCTGCGAGCAATGTAAAGAGCAGACGCCAGCATTCCACAACCCACCACCAACCACCAAGTCGACATCTTAATTAATCATATCGATTGATCGAACTGTTAATCAGGGCAGGTACGGTGGTACTACTATTCTAGAAGCTTTCACACATACATAAAATTAGTCTCCTCGACTATTTGAACCCTCGCTCTATGCTTCACTCACCAACACCCTGTTTGGAGTTGTCCAAACAGAAGTGAATAAAGTCAAAAGCAACTTGTTTGGGTAAGGGTATAATGTTTCTCTTAATTATTTTTACTTCCTCCGCCGCCACCACCCGAGACTATAGAACCCACCTCCTGGCTGACAGCCAAGTCATAAACTGAAGCACCGGCCTCGCGTTCCGTTTTAACGGTCGCTGTATTTTGGAGAAGACCTGACGTAACGCGCTTTTGTGTACCCGCTCTGTCTCCCTCCTCCCCAACCCCACGTTCCCTCCTCACCACCCTCACATTCCCTCTCGTGTGTTACCATCCCCCTACAAGTGGGCGCGTCTATAGTTACTTCAAACAGCAAGATCATTACAATCAGGGTGGAACAGCTAATTCGGGTGCGCTGAATAGCCAGTGCAGGTGACTGGAACTAGTCTGTGCCTTTGTGCTCTCGAGGATTGATTATTGTAATTCTCTTTTGGCTGGCGTTCTCGAGTATCGTTTTCACAGACTTCAAAGGATCGAGAATAATGATGCTGCTCGCCTCATCCGTAGACCTTGTAGATGGCAGCATGCATCACCCATCAGTCGCTCTCTTCACTAGCTGCCAATCGGGTATCGTGTAGCCTGCAAACCACCTTACTCCATCGTTTCTAGCACTAGTCCTCAGTACCTCTCCGAACTCACTCTCATCTATACATCCGCGCGACTTCTTTGCTCATCATCTGACACCAAGCTTCTTCGGGTCCCACCAGCTAAGACAAAGATATGGACAGAATCCACCATCAACTTGGAACGAATTGCCAGTCGGCCTCCGTCACTCTGATTCTGTTACCACCATGAAGTCCAGACTTCAGACACATCTTTCAGAACAGCGACTTCACTGTAACCATGACCCTGACCATGAGCGTGCATAATGTGACTGTAATATACTTTGTGTATGTTGTAGAAGTGAGCCTGTCCATTACAGTATATGCGAATGTTGGTATATGCATGATGGTGATTCAGTCTGTATATTATTCCTGTAAAGCACTGAGCCAATCATTGGAAAAGGCTATATAAATCTTCATTATTATTATTATTAGCCTGCCTGAGACCAGTTCTCTGCCACTAATAATACCTTTGGAATAAGCAAATCTCTCAATTGCTACTCCCAGCCCATGAAAATCTCCTGAAGGGCATTCGATGGGCCCCGCCCCTTCCCCTTACTATTTATCCTTATTAGAGAAGCGATGATACGGGTACTGTGTACCGGCAAATTACATTAGTGTCCCCCTACTCTTGCTATCTCAAACACACACACGAGCGCGTGGAGGGTCAGAATGGCGGTTGACAAGAAGTGTCTCAGTCTTACCGGCATGCCCTGCGCGTGGGTGCGTGACGGGACGTGTTGCTGTCGCACGCCACCCTGTGTCGCCGTGTCGCCGCTCGCCCTGTCACCGTTAAGTGCGACGCGTCCTGCCGCATGTGGCCTGTCCACGTTGCCAGCTCTCTCACAGACAGCTGCGTCCACAGCCTCTCCTCCTCTCTCATCTACAGTCCGGCTGCAGCACTCCCCCCAACACATGCAGGTTGTCCGGCAAAGACAGACGACCATCGAACCGGTGACGAGTATGATAACAGACTGGGGTCAAGGAGCGTTGGGAAGCCCCATCCCCACCCCTACGTGCGCACAACTCTCTAGGAAACGCGCACCCGCAAGGCGCTCCCCGAGTCAGCCAATCAGATCGTGCGTGGATTCCCTTCCGGCCGGCCTCGTTTCGCCAGTCAGGTGGGTAAGGGTGCTGTCGAGTATGGAGGTGGTCTCTGCAAACAGGAAAAGGGTCTTTCTACCCTGAAAGGAGCAATATCCTTTTTCCTTTTCTCTCCACCTATCTCCTGTAACGAGTAGCTGATAAACGGGTATGCCAACGGGGTCGTACACCATTTTGTTTTCTTTGCCCAAAGAGTTCGAAAGTCGAGAAACCTTGCGTCATGTTCTCACGGCCAAGTTGGTCAAGGAACTAATTAAAATAAAAACTAAGGTTTCACCTACTAGTCAAAGCAGAATAAAATTAAAGGCAGACCAATCTCCAGACCTCATTTATGGGTGAGACGTTCTACATCATGCACGGAGAAAATAACTGCTGCGAGCAAATGATTAGATTGTCCGCAACACGAAAGGGTATGCGGATGTTACTGCATGTAGTTTAGTGAAAAGGGTAGCAAAAAAATATCCTTCGGGGTTAAATTTGAGGGTCAGGACCAAACAATGACGGGCAAAGAACTCGCAGCTTTTAATTTTCTGAGTTCTATCGCTTTCCTGAGAGGCACTAGAGCAGGCGGAGGTCCGTCTAGAAAGGATGTTCAGCTTTCATTGCTATTTGTTTACTGGTACTTCAGGTTGGCAGTGTCATTTTTGTACATAATAAGTTAAATTGGTGTTTATATGTTATTGATCCCCTTTTATTCCACTTAATGACACCTTCTATTTCTTGACACGCGTTTCGTGATAGTGTGTATGCAAATCATTGTGTGTTGTAACGTCTGTAAAACAAAGGGGTCCGTTACAACAAAAGGCACAGCAAACACACACACCCAAAAACATAGACATCACGATATAAGCAAACACATACTAACACACAACTCTTTTTTTAAAAAAAAAACAACATGAGTACAGCGGAAAGAAAAAAGTGATGGAAGAAGGGACAATAAAACGATTCAAAATAAATAAAAGCTGCTGGAGAACAGTGGAGTGCTGACGACCACTCGTCATCCTGCTCGTTAGTCACAGGTGACGTGCACGTGCGACCCGAAAATAAAAAGTCGATGACCCGACAGTTTTACACACCTCGTAAATAAGACACGCGCTACCGGGTTTGTACCCTCTCCTCCACCCTCCTGTTCGCAGAGATTATCTAAGACACAAAGGGCAGAAGGAGGTGTAAACGCGGTACCCGGGAGAGGAAGCCTCTATAAATACCGTCTCGGTTTTACGTTGGCCCCTTTTTTATCTACCGTCGTTGCCAAAACATCGTATACAACCACACTTATCTTGGTCCTGTGTGGATCAGTAGGTATATCAGCCGAGCAATCAGGAAGAAGTCACGTGGCTTGAAACTGGAAATAACTTCACGCGCAGCATTGTTGTCTTTGTGCAGGTTGGCCGCGACGCCATCTGTTTGCTGATTCTCTTGTTATTTTGTTGTTATGGCCAACTGTTGATTCGTTTGTGGACTATTATGCACAAATTATTATCACTATTATCATTACTGACGATAGTGAAACCATGCACCTTTGTCCTAGTAACCTTATATAGCGCGGTTCTCCAACTAAAGTCAGGCTTACAGCGCTTTACAGAACTTCACAAACAAAATCCATCTCAAGCACCACTACTCTTCCTCCCTTACGGACACGTGACTACCGTCTTCTAAGAAAAAGAATGGTCAGGAGTAATAAGAACTTCTAAGAAAAAGAATCTTCAAGAGTAACACGAACACAGTGGAAATGAATTGTTGTTTTCATGGTCTGATGAGAGGAGCGGAGAGAAAGAAGAGAGGTTTGTTCAAGTAAGACAGAAGGTGAATGCAACATGATTCGTGTACCGATGCCCCCTGAGGTAGAGAGTCGGCAGTTGTGTGACATTATTCTGACAAGATAATAGCTACAATCGGCTCACAAGCATTGCAAAAGAGAATATAGGACTAGTATTGTTAACAGACGAGTGTAAATAAGACAATAAAAATGTTTTTAAAAGAAATGCGGATTACAACCAACCTGTCGGCCCATTTCAGTGGGAGAAGATGACACTGCAAGGGCGCAGGAGACACAAGACCAAAGTCTGGGCTTCTTTTACAAGGCATCGCACATTTAAAAACTTTTTCATCACAACACTGTACATTCCGATAACAAACTGACAAGAATCAAATTTCAGGAAGATGTTCTATTCCCATTTTAGAATGCATTTTTTTGTTCCATTTTCCACAGCTGTCCTAGTTTAGAATGAGAATGCGTCAGCCTATAAAAGTAATGTTGAAGAATTGCTCAGTCAATCAAAAGACTGAGGATGGAACACCACGTGGAAACCGTTAGGTGACGCACGTTAGAGTCGATAAACGAGTTCAGCAAACTGGGTATTCGGGGTGCTCAACAAACCGGCACCAGGAGCACCAACAAGAGTGACATTTGAGACTCGGTATACATGACAGAATTTCCATTAGAATGAAACTGTATGAGGAACAAATGAAACTAAAAAAAAAAAAAGGGTTGGTGACTTCCTGTTGTCTCACATCAGAACTAGTCCGATAGGCGCAACAAGTTGGTGAAGCACATCGTTCTAGCGTGAAGATAATCTTTGTTTCCTTCCGACATCATTGAAGCAGACCGTCAGATACAACCGATTTAGGTCCTATCAAGTGACCCTTAGCTGGCAGATGGGTTGGTCTCCAATTTTACGCAGACCCAGGTCTTTTTTTCTTCCTAGCTTGTCATGAAAACAAAAGTGGATAAGGCAGTTTGACTGCGATGACAGGAGTACAATTGTTGAACAATTTACACTAATAGTGAAGTCTCCAAAATACTTCGTACTGTCACGCTTTCATCATGAAAGGCAACGAAAATAAAAGAATGAAAGGAACAAAAGAAAGGAAACAAGAAACCAAGACCGGGAAAAGATCAAAGGGTACAGGTTTTGGTGTCCATGACTCATTCATTCTTATCACCTGTACTCACCACGTTTGTCTGATAAGCTAAGCTCTTATTACTACCCCCACCATTCTCACCCGGCCACCCTTCCTACCTCGGTCGCTCCCTATCCTCACCCACCAGCTCTACGCCTCTCCACCCATCCTTGCAAGCAAGCAGCACGTGCGGCCGCCCAAACGCACGACTCGGCGTATCGGCAACACGTCAGCGAGTTCAGGGGTCACGACGCGAGCAGGGCATGGTGCGATTACAGACTCCGATAACTCGTCTGACGCCCTCTCGCGCCTGCCTTGACCTTTGGGTGCGCGCTGACGACTGTAAATCTGACAACGTGCACATCCTGTGGCGAAGTGTGAGCCGGATCCTTGTTTGGTTTTTTTTTTTTCAAAGAAAAAAAAGGAGGAAGAGGTGAGTCCGTCACGCGAAGAAAGCTGTAGGTGTCCCGAGAAAAGGACAATGAAACGACGCTTGACAAATGAAAAGATCGGCGGGAAATCGTTAACTGTAGCGATTTGTATTACTTGACACAAGGGGTAGGAGGGGGAAGATCGAGAAAGTGGGACAGGGACAGAGAGACGAAAGACGAGATGACAAAAAAAAAGTTGGGAGGAGGTGGCATGAAGGAAAGACCAGAGAAAGCGGATGCGACGGTCGTACCAGGGATAAATCACGAAAGGTGTCGAGGGCTGTACTAGTAAACTGTTCTGAAGTAAAACACAAAAGCACGACATTTGCCCACAATATATAATTTCGTAGGTGACTATACACATTAAAAAAAAATCCAACTCAAATAACTGCGACAGGAACTCACCACTCATCCTAACACACACACACACTAATATGTGTATACATAGTTATCGGGTCGTCGGCAATGTTTTTCACCAAGGTGATCAGATGTAATGACAGTTCGTCTGTACGAGGCCGACACCGTTGCTTGGAAGGCGGTGCTCGCACACTTAATAACCTGTTTGTGATTAGAGCCTTCTACCGCTCTCTCATGGCTATCTTACACAAACAACAGTGAGGTTTTTGTACACTGTTGATAATAACGCAGCATGCTCATAGACTGAAATATAATAGACAACAGTTTTTTTTTCTGGGTCACACAACATATGGCTTTGAATGAGCAAAACATTTCAACATACATGGCAAACGTGAGTAAGAGCATGGCAACCTAACAATCTCTCACACAAACACATGGATATTTTTACAGTCTCTCCCAAGCAAGTTAAACTTATAAATCTGAAAGCAAATAGAAGCCCAGATAACAAAGAGAAGGGAAAAAAAAGAGAAATGGATTAGAGGTGTAAAGACTATGCTTGACGACGATTCCGATGTCATTCTGTGTGTGTTGGTGGGATTGGGGGGGGGGGGGTAGATGTTTCTTCACAGTTAAGTCCCTGAACTGCTTCAACTCGTTTTCCAAATATTAAAAATAATTTAAAAAATAATCTCACAAACTGTCTTTGAGCTTCACTGTCTGTCAATGATTAGGAATGATGATGATACAGAAGAAAAAAATCCTTTAGCGGCAAAGCAGACAGTAAGATACAAAAAGCATCAGAAATAATACTCCCGACAGTCAACAACAGAAAAACCATTCAAAACTCAAAATTGTATGAAATGCAACGGGCGGCTCCATGTCCTTCGCGAGCTGGCACCAAGGACCATACCCCGCCCGCCTCCAACCTCCAGGGTTTGCCTTGGGTTCAGCTACCTCCATAGACAGGCTCCTACAACCAAGCATCAAGTCAGGACATCTTCACGCCCCTGCTGTCAGAGAGCATCCGTTGCTGCAACAGCACGTGCACGTGTCCTCCTTCCCTCGCTTCCACCCAGTCAGCTCTCGTGTTTCTCTCCACTTATTTCTCAATCACTTCGGCTCGTTCGTTCTCTCCGGAGGATCGTATTCGATGTCCGCGCCCGTGTCTATTGGTCCCAATGGCGTTCAGTGTAAGGTCACCACTCGCCGGCAAAGTCAAAGGTCAAGTTCTGGCTATGTCTTGCGAAAAAAGAAAAATCGGGTGGGGGACTAAGACAGAAGGGAGAAGAAGGGGTAGGGAGGAGTGTAGAGAAAGCCATTGATCGTAGAAATGAAAGCGATAGATATCGATTCTCTTGCGTAAGTCGGGAAATTCTGGAAGGCGCGTGTGGATCCTCACCAGCAGGAGGTGGGAGTGGGTATAGCGCTGCCTGAAACACAGGGTCGGATCTCGTCACCTTTGACTTTACAGTGTAGTACGAGTAGTGTGAGCTATCGCCATCTTAATTGTATAGAAAATGGTGCTGAAAATGTAACACACACACACGTGTGCTGAACTGAGGAAATCAAAATCGTAAATTTTCAAGACTATTTTTATTGCTTTCCAAGTACATCGCGCATTATACAAGTTTTCATTGCAACAAAAACAAAACCTACACGTAAACAAAAGATTTTATACCTTGTGCACGTTTACAAAAGGCAAAATTGAAAGAGGGGAATGAGATCCACCAGTGTTTACTAGGTTTTGCTTGTTTGCTTTTTTTGTTTTGGAGGAGGAGGAAATTTATTTTTTTGTTGTCTATTGCGATCAGACAAAATAACAAAAACGAGGGTGGGGTAGGTGAAGAAGGAAATGCACAGCGAAAAGGCACTAATAAAAAAAACATTAATGTCGATACTGTTCAATGCTGAAACAGCCAACACCCTTTTTTGTTTAAACCTATCTGCATTTTTCATGTGTTAAAAAGGGGAGGGGATGAATATTGAAATACAAGAGAATATTGTAGCACATGGTAAGTTTTCTTCGTAGCACACCAATTTCTTCACTCGCTCAATGTTTAAAAAAATTAATCAGTTAGAGTTTGACTAAGCATTATGATGTAGTTCCATTTTGCTCAAGAAAATATGTCAGTCCACTGAATATAATAAAGCTAACATCCTGGTGCAAAGACACCTGCAAGCTCCAAAGGAAAACGCGTGCACGCGCGCTTGCACATGACAATAAATGTTTTACAAGCTTTGCTTTACCACAGATGGAAATCGGATTTAGCTCTCAACCTCAAGAGAGGAAAGGGAAGAGCAAGGACGTAAGGAAGACATACTATGTGATCGGAAATCCGCATTTTCTATCGCAGAGGTAGTCAGACATTTTGTCAAAAATAATCGTTGAAATGTCTAGCCCTTCTCGTCAACCGTTCACCTCTATGCGCGAAATAAAATGATAAAGGAATTGGATCGTGGAACTGGAGTAGGTAATTGCTCAGTGCAACATTCGCGACTTCAGGAGCTTTTTGCCCATCGGACAGGATTGGAGACAGCGAAAAGCCTGAAATGTTGCAATAATCAGATACTCGCAACAGACAACCTTCCTCTTCCTAACACCCCCACCTATCCCACAAAAGCAACAACAACCAACCGAACTCGAAGTCTGAACATGGTAAGCTGTCAGGTGTGTAGCCATAAGAATTGCAGGCGATAGGTCTGTCTCTGTTATCACTGAACTTGGGTAAGTCTGAGACTGGTGCCATGTTTTACGTGAAAATCATCTCGAAAAGCACAGGTATTTTGTACACATAAGGTGAGTGCTATCTTCTTCATCATATGTCTTACGCACACGGCAAAGGCATCTATAATTATTCGGTTTCTTGTCTGCTAATAAGGTAAGTAAAAGTGTAGTCGGGGAATTAAGACATTAAGACCGCACTTTTCACCGGGCCAAATATTTATTTCTTTATTTTATTTTATGAGGGCGGTATCTATCTGCTTTCCCTAGCTGACTCCCTACCCCTACCCTATTCAGGATTACGTACCCATTCAAAAGCTGGGTCAACAGGGGAAGTACGCTGCGTCACACGGGAATCGAACCAGCTAGTGAACAGCAGCATGCTCAAACCAATCGGCCATCTTCTTGAAGTTGATAGTTAAACCGGAAGCGAATTTGTGCTTTGGCCTCGTTCTAGAAGTTGACGTGGGGAAAATTCGTCTGCAAGCAGTCCAGCGCGTTTGCATGCTATTACGTGAACTGACTCCACTACGTGACCCAGTCATGTCTACACACACCCTTATCAGGCTGGTATTCATCCTGTGCCTGGAGTAGTGTACAAACCCCAAAGACTACGAGACGAAACAGCAGCAAACCACATTCAAGAGGACATGTGTCAGCTGTTATCAGTTAGGTGCCTATAGATGGGCAAGAATGTCACCTTTCCGACCTGAACGTGCGAGAGCATTAATAATCATATTAAAATGTCGTGAACCCGTCCTTCGGGTAACTGCCGTTTATTTAAAACCCCAGCACCAATCCCCTCCCTCTACCCTAAAATGTGTATCTATCATTGTTTGGGGTGTGGGATCAGAGACACTGAGATATAAGAAAAAACTTATGCTTCCTGGTGTAGGGTGCGCAGAAATGAACCTGCTAAAGAACCAAGCAGAACACTACTAACTTCTAACCATAACCGCCAACAGTAAAATCTATATACCTTCAAAATAAACTCAAATCACTCAAAGAAAGTTTCAAAAGTGAAGTAAATAATCAAATATAACATAATTGTATGCAAGTAACTATTTGCCTATTTTTTCTGTGCCTTTATCGAGAAGAATTGTCGACGTCAGCACTTATTTGAAACCTGAAGCTATTACTGTCACATACTCAGTCTTCTGAGAGCTCAAGTCTGATCGAATCACTCCAGGAGTCAAGGGTCATCAGCATGGTGTCGATAGTTAAATGGTGCCGTTAGGCTGACACGAAGTATAACTATCTGCCATGGTGTGGTTCATCCTGCGTACACTTGCTGTAAAAGCCACAGACGAAAAAATGTGAATGTTATAAACTACAGAAGTCAGTGGAAATGGCATAGTAGTATATTGTTGTCAAAGATCTTATCTCCGTCGTCCATTTTTCGATTGTTGTCTTCCATTCCTTCAAACATCAAAATCCTCTCCCCGGAAAGTGTATGTGGTGAGGGGAGGGGAGGGTGGAAGAAGAAAACGAACTGTTTTGATTTAAAAACTTAATTACAAAAATACAAAATTCAGTCTGCAGAGTTGTACCCATGATGTAGTCTTCATTTAAACACATCTGCCTCCACCACCCCACCAACATCCTCCGTTCTGATCATAACAGGACTCGTAATTACGCCGTATTTTTCACGTGTAAATATTTCTTGACCACAGCTTTTCTCCAACATTCTGCCATATTTGAAATGAACAATATATTTTATAGTCCACAATGGTGGACTGCACAATGCTACCGGATCTGGTGCAGCTGTACAGGTGTGCGATTCACATCGCCGAATTGTTGTTTCCGGTTAAATGTTGGAGGCGCATCACAACGGAAGATCAGATGATAAGGTTCGATTAAACAATGATATTTGGTAGCATTGAACACGCACGTGGATGTATTTGCCTAAAAGCATGCTGAGAGCAGGTTTGAAAGGATCCATAGCCAACAGGAATAGTGAGGCGTAAATGGTTCACAGTGTCTAGGCATCCACCTTTTCTGACGCCTTGATGAAGCGAGATCTTTCCTTTGTTTACTTTGACAACATGTTCTTCTTGCAACAACACTGTCATCTAAGACCATGAGTATTTAAGTGGCAAAATAGGCAGAAAATAGTTGAACAAATACTTCTCTCCTTTTTTTTTTTTGCACTCTAGATACCATTCTCTGGTTGGTTCTTTTCCACAGCCTGCTGTTGGACATCTTTTCAGGCCATCTCATTCCTAGGATATGGCATAGGCATCGGTTGGTAAAGGTCTGGAGCTTGTTGTTGATGGGATTTGTCACTCTCCAGGTTTCAGAACCATACAGTAGACTGCCTTCACATTGGTGTTGAAGATGGGGGTCTTATTGCGAAAGATATTGCTCTACCATCCTTGTTGACAATGCTCCCCAGATAATTCCACGTGCCATACACTCGATAAATTTTACTAGCCATGATATTATGTTAGCTCAAGTGACCCAATGCAGTGCACCAATTATATCTACTGTCCTGTATATATATATAGAGAAGAGAGATAGAGTATATTTATTCATCTGTATATTGCTAATGCATGAGCACCAATAAATCTTTCCTGTAATTGAGGATTAATAAAGTATTGTTACTATAATACGCTATTTTATACCTTGTAAAGGTAAAAATGCCTCATGTTACAATTGTTATATACCATACTATAATAAGTTATTATATACCTTCAAAGATAAGTATGTAACAAACCAAAATTATTGTTTGCTGCCTTTTCATAAAGGATGATTAAGTCTTTTTGTTCCTCATAACAACATGATTGTTTGTACATCTTGCTCTCTGCTGTCTGATGCAATGCAGTGTTATGAGCAAAGATGAATACAAAAGCCAAATGACAAGCAAATACTATCATATTTATTGGCTCCACAGCTGTTACACAATCCATCTGAGGCCACTGATGGCTAATCAGACCATGCAGGTGTAACATGAACATTTGCTGTTACCCCTACTATTCAGTATCTTTTACTTTTTATGTGTAAATGTTCAGCCTGGTGAATTTGTTCATTAATGTGTGTGGAAGTGTGGGGGAGGGGGAAAGGAAGGGGAAACTGATGGGAGGAGATATCTAGGCAGTAAAATGCCAGGGGTTGACTTGCTTCTCAGATTGAGGAAGAATATTTTTACAGGCTCTGCCATCACCCCAGTTTAGGGTTGTTATTTTCTTTTTCTTTTTTTTTTCCTCTCTGACATCACAGCATTTATTTTTCTCTATGTAAGAAATTTGTTTCTCAAAAGCAGGGATAAGCACTGGGCTGAAATGTGTATTTCATTGCTCTCTGGAACCCAGATGAGTTGCCTGAAAGTAGTGAACTGCCCTTGACTGCCATTACAAACATTGACATTTCTATTCTGTCTCCATCAGTTCCCCTGCAGCATAATGGGCAGATGAGTCTACAGCTGGCTGGCCAGCCTAGCTCTGCAACCCTACTTCCCTACTTCTAATACAGTTTAAAATGGCACAGACATTTTTATCACTTTCAGTTAAACAATTATTCTCTTGTAAGAGAATGGGTTTCCTGCTTTGAGAAAATTGCCAAAATTTTAATAGTGATTCTGTTTCTCTGAGTAAATCTCTCACACTCCAAGCTTTAGCAAACTGGCTCCAGCATTCAGCTATAATTGGCATGCAGCTATCGTTACTTTCACTTAATGCAATACCAATCATAATTATATTGTATGTATGCCAGGTGTATTGTGTTATTAAAAAGAAGGTTGTAATTAAGTATGCAGAAATTGCTCGATACAATGCACAGACTTTAACAAGCACTGTAAACAACATTGATTGCTTGCATCCTACTTCATCTTACTGAGCTCTCTGTACACTGTACAACTTACAAAATGTCCCAGGCATCTTTTACCAGTGGAGAAGTAATGAACAATTATTTGACCATCATCATAAGCAATGAATCACATTTCAGCAGTAGCTATTTCCCTATATAATGTATTCTCCTTATTTCCTTATTGATAATTTTTTTTCTCTTTAGCTAGATTTTATCCTACTGTGACATTTAACCAAAAAAAAAAAATCAAACAATAAAATTAAATCAGTATAATAATTATGGTCCCATAAAAATACAGTCATGTGCTACAAAATGTTTTTTTAGTCAATCCTATTACTCTCTGATGTTTGCAGAATCATGCAATTGCCTAATGTTGCACTTCTCAGAATTTATCTCCATTGTTAAACAATGCATGACTATATTATTTCTTTGTCTCTAGGATCAGCTAACACTCAGAACCTGGTAAATTACATTGTATTTTTGCAACAAACAGAATAAAAATCCCACTGACAAGTATCTTCCCCAGATAGTGATATACTGTGCCACTAGTAAACTGATTTAAATCTAAAAAAGGTTACAATTTAAAAAAAAAAAAATTCTCATATCAAAACCTACCCTTAAACATAATGTACATCATGTATATGCACATAAAGATATCATCAAAACTTTTTTTAAAAAATCCTCTTAACAAATAGTATAATTCATGTATCAATACTTGATGTGTCAGTCGAAACGAATGTAGCATCCAGCCTTCAATTAATGTATGATTTTTTTTATTGCTGCAAATGTAATAACCATTTAACATTTAAAAGCCAGGTGGGTTTTTTAACAGAACTTTGCTGTGACAAGTTCCAAGAAAGCAACAAAAAAAAATTTAACACTGAATTGCCTTCATAAGAAAAACAATATCCAGTTCTCAAAATCTTTTTAGTTTTTATGTAGACTATACAGACTGACAAAATGGAAACGGAGAGATAACCAGCTAGATTTACTCTCTTTTTTTGTGGAAACAAAATTTTCAACAGAAGCATGTACTAACTGCTTTACCAATTTTTCAAAAATATCCTGTTACTTTGATGAAAGAAATAAAATAAACTCTCTGTAAATAATGCTTCCAAACAATATACAAGCAACTTTAGTATGTAAGAGATAGCTATACTGTTCACTTGGCAGCAGCTTGTAATGAACAGAGTTATCAGTTGACCTATGCCTTGTTAGAAGTGCTACAAGAAATTTTTCAGTTTTATTTATATTAAAACAGCCTTATATTAAAAACATTGCATAAGCAATGCTGCAGTGTGTCAGTAACTTTTAGCCTCTTTGGCATCAATCACAAGTGTTATTCAGGCTTGAAATTTTATGCAAAAATCCCTTGGGATAGCCTGATTTGACCCCAGTGATCCATAGCATAATTTGGGATAGCCCAGGGGTGCCCGACCTACAGCCCACGGGCCACATCTGGAGGTGCATCATCTGGCCCGCTCCTTTTAAGCAGACACAACATAATTTCATTTTGGATGTCATGATTCTGGCAAATCCGCCATGTTCTGGCCTGTGAGATTTTTTATCCTATCTAGTGCAGCTCTAGGGTGAGAAAAGGTTGGGCACCACTGGGATAGCCTGATTTGACTCCAGATGCTTTCTCATGCTGAGGTTAAGCATTTAAAGATAAAACTTTGATCCAGAATAATGCTCTATTTAGGAGGTTAATTATCCCAAATACCTGTGTAGTACGATTTTAATAATAATGTATTGAAGTCAATGATAAAACTTCATAAGCAATAGACTGGTCTTACTTTAAAGACTTAAACTGCATTTTATCACATATCCTTACCTTCAGTTAAGTTTTTTTCCAGTATAGCATAACTAGCAATATGTAAAAGAAATACTTTAATTAAGTTTTACTAGTTTATCACAGCTGATATGGAACCTCAAAACATTTCACCTTTATTTGAATTTCAGCTAATTTTAATGAACTTGATAACCTTGAATTGTTGCATTTTCTTTACTTTTCATAGTACTAAATAGTAAACTTTCCACTTGTCAAAATAGTTCTTCTACACCTATGCTGGTAGCTGTTTAAAATCCTGGCATTACAAAGGTGTGTATTTGTATGTATGTGTGTAAGAGACAGAGCAAGAGAAGGCAGACTCTGGAACTTTCATACACATTCAGAGCCTGTGTTTCCCATAACATACGAGTATTGCATGTCACCTAGGAAGTTTGAAAATGTGAACGATTTGACATCAAGGGCACAAAAATGTGAGAGTTTAGATGGGAGATCTCAATGTATAAAACACATACTGTTACATGCATAGAAACGTGATTTCAGGGATAAACGTCATAATAATATTAACATACATAACTGCTGTACATTTTTTTAAATTTTGTTGAGACATGACCGGTAGAAGTCAATAACTTTGAATTGCTGAGGATGGCGCTTAAGGTAAAAACCCCAACAACTTAAACGGGGAGTATGAAATTTGAAAACTCCCCACCTTTTATGGCTAGGAAACTTATGTGCAAAGCATGTGACTATTGCATAATACTTCAGCGGACACTAATATGACCATTAGCAGCAATCGAGCACCAACTGTGCAACTCCCTCTCTCTAAATCCTTGACTGGCTCTCCATCTGATCTCCAATGTAATCAATGAATCATCGTGATCGTGATCGTTTACAGCCATTTTCTGATTAACACATTCCGTCTTCATCAAACGTTTTCAATCAACGTGATGATTCCCCAGCTTCTACTAGTACTTTTTGTCTCCTCATCTCTGTCACGTTGCAAAAATTTAGCCCGTTAACTTTATATCGTTAGAAGGTGCGGGAGGGGGAGGGGTGTTGAGAGACAATGCAACAACCACGGGTTGGTAAAAAAACAGCAGGGTTCCTTGTATTGCAATAAAATTCAACAAAGGTCTGACACAAAATTCACTCATATTTTCACACTTCATTAAGATGCCATGCAGATCGTATCACCTTTCTGTGGAGCCACCTAATCGCAAAATCAGATGCCCCCATCGCCATCCAAAAGTTACGATCGGTGATGCAAGCTAGGTGCGCTATTTTCGTAAGCGTTAAACTATTATAAAGCATACTCACCAAAGTTTTTATCTCTCTGTTAGTTGATATCCTTCTGTGAAAGTTTTTAGCAGGTTCCGTTTCTCCATCACTGTCCGATGAGTCATATACACTGCTGAAATCCGACATTTTGTGTCCAGAAGCGATACTCCGTGCACTGTTGGCGGCCGCCATATTGAGTCAGCGTAATTGTTGAGTGCCATGTGAAGAAACGAAGGTGAGAGGTTACGCCGACCAATTCATTGCAGGGTCCAGCAGGCGCTAATACCAACCGCAACTGGTTAGTATCAAGCAAATAGAAAATTTCCCTGCAACTTTAAAGCCGCACACTCTGTGAAACATTCAAACAGCATACTAACACAGTCATTTCAGCAGTACTGAGCATTTCGGTTAACAAGCAGACGACAGAAAAAAAAAGTCACTCGAAAGCAAGCTGCCTTGAGCACGGCGTCAGTGCGATGATATGTCGATGATAACCAGCAAGCAAGTGGGAAAGCAGGCATCGGCAAGCGGTAACCGAGAGGTTGATGTATCTAATAAACGATGATTGGCAAGATGACGTAGGTAACGGGTGCTGGAAGAAACAAGGGGAGGCAAGTAGGTCAAGCGGCCTGCATGGCGTTAGCAGACGACTGCCGATGTAGCGTGTGCCGGTGGTGTGTGTCGGTGTCAGATTCCACCATCAGTCGATAGAGCCATGTAGTGGCTGCCTGCCAGGGCCTGCAGTGTGGAACTATTTGTTGATAGCATTCGGTTGTCGGAACTACTCGTTACATGGCTGTCTAAATCAAAATCCAAACAGAGCGGTGACTTGTGCTCAGCTTGGAGACTGAAAACGATTGAAGAGAAGAGAGACAAATATTTTTTTTAATGGGAGTGATGTGTGAGTGTGTAATACTCTCAACGGGGAGGTACCAAGGCTATTCCCTTTATTTCATAGCTGTAGGAGAAGGACGTGAGAACGAAACAGCTGACCGTAGTGGTCTTCCCTTGATTGCTAGAGGCAACAGGGTCAGGCTATGTAGATGGGGCCACTCTGTTTTCAGAACAGTTTTTCGTTGCTTTCCCATTTTCTTCCCGTTCGAACGTGTCTTGCTGGACAGCTTTGGCAAGACTGTTGAGGTGTGTCGCATGGCGAAACCAGGGGCCATAGTTATGAAGCGAGAGCAAGTCGTTTCCCCAGGGTAACATGGGGAACTCAAGGAAAAGCGTCTTGTTTTTGTAGTTACAATACGATGCCTACACCACACGGATATAACTGCGTGTTTCTTTACACCATAGGATCTTTTATGTCGCTTTATAGATACTGTTTCAAGACACCGCTTTATAACGCTCGTCCCATCGTTCTGAATGTCGTCTCCATCATCACTAAATCTTTAGTCAAAGTCAGCTCTCAGCCTCAGCTTTCGAAAAAAAATTTTTTTTTTAAAAACAAAACACCAAACTTACAAAAATTTAGACTGGACAAAAAATCTATGCTGCTTCTACATATTTCTGTTGGCTTTGGTCATTGCCGCTAGTGTCTGAACAAGTCTGGGCCTGTCCTCTACTGTTGATTGAAAGTATTTGAAATCCTCAGCTTTTTCCACTTTGCTTCCATTCATGGTGATGATGACAGGAGTATCAGTTGTGTTGTTAACCTTGACCACACTTGCCTCTGGTCCCTACGCACATCCGTCTGCGGTGCGTTTGTCAGTTATTTGTGGGAGTTCTTTGTTTCTGCCTTCAAGTAGATCAGTGTCATCACCCAAGCGTTGCGTGGCTGTTGATGTTTTGTATCCTACTGTGATGGTGGAATGAATATTGTACAATGTCTAAAAAAAGGGCAAATGAGCGGGCACCCATGCCGTACCCCTACCCTTCCTTCTTGTACTTATGTGAGTAATCCTGGTCGTTTTTTTAGTTGGCGTTTGTTTTGTGTTTGTTATCGGTGGGGAGGGGGGGGGTTGGGGAGGAGAGTTAATATTACGCTTTTCAGTAGTGTGTGTGTGTGTGCTGGGGGTGGGCGGGTGGTTATGGCTTTCACTCGGGCACAGCAGCTATCATTTATCTCATAACGCAGTTTATCGATATTAATTTTTTAGTGTTGACTTTGCATCCATAGAATACACCCTGAATATTTCAAGCCAATGCGCACTTCCAATCGCGTGAACTGTCATGCTTCGTCGTGGCCGGGAAGTATACTGTATGTTGCAATAATAAATAACAATAAAGTGCTTTTATACAACCCTAATCCTTTTACACAACGAGGCTCAGCTGTTTAATGCGTTTTTTCATTATTTTATAGTGCTTTTTGACAGCTTGTAAAATAATCTAACACGTCAAGTAAATTGTAAAACTGTACAATAATTCTTGGTCGGTTTGATGGAAGAACATGGTGGATGTTTAGGACACATCCCTCTTCGAACCGCGATACTCTTTACGGAAGGATCATACTGCGTGCCTTTTAGTCATTTGTCACAAGAAATGCTCACCACCCATAACAGGCAGCTAGGATTTTTAAAAGAAGCTTTTCCCTATCGAGCTTTTTTTTTTTTTTCAAAGTTTTCTTTAGTTTTCTCCCACGACGAATTTGTGTTCGACCGTTTTCTTTTGGAGTGTCTTCTTTGAGTAAAGGGGAATAATATTGTGAAAGCAAAGGTAATTTTTAAAGCGTATTTCTCTCCCTTGCACAACTCAACGGTCGTTGTTAATACACCATAGAGAGCTTTATCATAACTTCATCAGCATGAAAGGCATTTGACAGTTTGGCACGAAGTACTTTGGCATGCGATGCAGACATTCAACATAAAAAAAGGCCTCGCTCAAACCATCCAAGTGCTATACAAAAGCTCAAGAAGCACAGGCAGTACTACTGAAACAGGTGGAAGACTTCTTTTAGACACCAGGTGTTCGCCAGGGATCATTCCTTGTTGCCTGTCCTATACGGTTCTAGGACGTGGACTCTGCTTACCGACACTGAAAGACGAATTTAAGCATTGGAAGTCAAGTGCTTGAAAAAAAATATTTTTCCAATCTTCTGCAAGGAACACGAGACTAACGATTCTGTACGGAGCGCGGTCGCCAACCTAGTGGGAGGCAAAGAAAAGAAAACGCGCAAGCCTGTCTGGTTCGGTCATGTCATCCAGCACATTCTATCTAAACCTTTCTTCAAGGCTTCATGGAAGGAGGTCCCCGCCAAGGTGGTCAGAAGAACTGGATGGCCAACGTGAAGGAGTGGACTGGTTGTTCAATGCAGGACTTCGAAGTCAGTCCAACATGCCCGCCGAAATGGACATTCCGCACTGATGAAGAAATCGTGAAAAACACGTGCAATTTTCTGTCTTATTCCCATTTATCGGCTGATAACAGTTTTCGATATTAGCCTGACGCAAAGGTTTGATATGAAATGCGGATTTGCGACAGGAAGGCGTGTAGTATACAAAGGGAGGCAATATTTTGAGTTTAAATAAGACTGGATCGTATAGAGTAAGTTACCTCCCTTGTAACAGGCTTCTGTCACTTCTCTCGGGACTTCCATTATTGTTCACACAAAGAATAATAGAAAATTTGATTGAAGTGTAACAAAAAACGAAAACCAGTATACATATGTAGATAGGGGAACAAACGTGATTGCAGTGAGATGGTTTATGTTTTTGTCATGTATTTCACAAGATTAATGTATGTCTTCTTTCGTTATACACAGCCATCAACCTCTGGTTGGCTTTTCATGTCATACACACTTGGAGTAGGTCTGACGGTCAATATATCCTCAGTATAGCTGTACGCATGTCTTTTGTGTGTATGTTGTGGATCGCATTTGTGAATGACAGTATTATTATTTTAATGAATATATTCATCTTATTCTGGTTAAATACTATGTAGCTGTTCAGTTCATTTCGATTACTGATGATCTGTTCTTTGATAAAAATGTATTTCATTTTAATTTAAAAAGGTTCATTGACCCATCTCTCTTTCTCTCTCAATCCGCGTCATCAGTATTATCAGTACCGTACCCACTGTTGACCCGGGCGTCACAAATAAGTTGAAGGGTATATCCTATATATATATTAATGTATAGTTGTGACTGCTGCTCACCTCCCAGTCATTTTTTACCGCCATAAGCTAAACGTTCCGCCTCTAAGTCCCCAGACCTTATTTTTTTATCCCCTGGGCAAGCTGACAAATAACCCTTCGCATCATCAGTTCTCATATTGTAGAAGATAATTCAATAATTAAAAAATTAAATTGAAAATCAATAATTGTATTCAAATTATTTTCTCCAAAAAACTCGACTATTTACTAAACAACTACAACAATATGTTGGCTGGTGAAAATGAGGTTCAGTGCAATGTTACATTCCTGAGAAACCATTAACATCGTTGAAATCTGTGATTTTCAGCCGATTTGACACCAGAGACAGCGCCCTCGTTCCGCCATTCAGATACAGACATTTTACAGCGAGTCTTGTCACAGACTCTGCTTAGTCTTTGAACGAGGTTGATGGCATGTCACTGACAAACCGTGCCTTGTCATCTTGTTTCCCTCCGTCTGTCAGTGCTCACTTGCCATCAATCACGTGACCCAATGACTCGTATACGTCACGTGCCTCCCCCTCCCCCTCCCTATTTGACCTTCGGTTCACTTTCCTCCTCGCACTGTCTCCCTGAGTCCACACCTCCTTCCGCTCCCCCCTGTCACTCCAAGGTGACACGAAATGTTACACCTCCCTGTTCTGCTTCTTTTTCTCATTCACTTACTCTTTCTCAGGTGCTTCGTCCTCTTGACAGTATGTGTGCCAGTCACCTCTCTTCCCCATTGTAAATATGTCCCCCCTGTCTCAGTGTCTGCTGCGTTACAATTAACTAGACTTATCTTGAAACTTCGAGTACCTGTAACGTTCTTGCTTCAGGCAGTCGCGTAACAGCATGTAACAGCTTCATGCAGCGTACAGTCAGTAACCTCCCTTAATTAATGTGACACCACGTCTAGGTAGAGCACGGTGAGAGGGTATGATGCGGGTCATCCTCCGACTACAGGGTCAAGGTCATGTCAAGGACCCGCCGGAGGACTAACCACTTTTCTCCCTGGAAGGTTCTTTTGTGAAGTAGGTGTAGAACCGTAGAGGGGAAGGGGCGCGAACACAAATCTGTTTCCCGCGGGAGCACCATTACCTATCCAGTTCGCAGCGGTCGCCGGCGGTTTGCCGACAGCAAGATCACCCATGCTCCATGCTAGAGCTTCCCACGACTACGTCATCAGGGAGGCGTACAGTGTGATGCTGGCCAATCAAAGTAAACACTTACCGTCCGATGACACTATCGCTGCATACAAAACAAGTGTCTAGATCGGAAAGACGAGATACTTTTCTCAGTGAATACTCCCCCCTCCACACACACACACCTTCCTTCCTTTTGCCTTCAAACATCAGTCTGCACAGAAGGGGGTCAAAACTATGACGTCACGGATAGCACCTGTACTTCTAACTAACACGTGGTCCGAGCCGTTCCACTGACTGTAGCCTTTACCAAAGGTAATACTGTACATAGTTCAGTAATCTATGCCACGACAACCTACCGGCGTTCTTGTGCATACTTGACCTCAAGGGATTCGACCTCTTACTGTGCTTGGTGGTATTTCTTTGTATCTCGAGAACGGAGGAAGAGAAGATTGGCCCTACCCTCACAAAACATGACAAAGTGAGCGCTCTCAGTGTTGTGTCAGTGAGGGGAGAAATAATACCTAATAATACTTTGGGAAATACTTAAACATGTGCCGAGTCAGCTCAAACAACAATGCTCTCTAAGCGAGTTTGAGTCACGTTTAGTGTCCTCTGCGTTGTGAGAGAAGCACAGCTTGGGAAATCTTTGAGCAAACAAATGAAAACAAGCGAATGGTATCAGGAAACGGTTCTGACATGACATCATCTTTTGACATAATAAGCTACAGCTGCTCAATCTTCTCGTCAAATGATTATTTACGTCGTAGATAATTTGTGTAAATTATGTTAACATTTGTAGTACCTTTTTAGTCTCTTGACATTCGTAATACATGTATGACACCTAAGTTTATGCATGCCATTGCATAACCTTTGACATCCTTGCAAACTTTTTTGATAATATATTTTAATGATTGTAAATTATGTGCCTGGAAATATGCGCCGACTTTTTATCACTGTTTTGTGACACCAAATTTTTGTTGTGCATGTTTCAGAAAGTTGTGTCTGTAAGTGAATATATATATTAATGTGTATGTTACGCCTGTCCGTTAACTCATCAACAGGTTGATGTTTAAGGCTGCAGGTCTGTACGCCGACCTCTCTTTTAGAGTGACACTATGAATGAGCGAGGGTTGGTCCATTTTCAGATCGTTCCCGTGCAGTCGCCGAACTTTCCATTGTCCTCTTCTCGTGACATATTCAACCTTCTCTTCACCTGTGTGGCCTCTATACCCGCTGTGGTGAGACAGTAAATCTTGTCAGTTATATTCCCTACTCCAGTCCGTGTCAGTACATCACACGGACCTCGTCGACATATAAAGTACTCACGCTGTTCTCCGCTCAAAGAAAAAAAAAGTCCCACTATTGCGACCTAGCGTTATGAAGGGCAAAGATAGATAAGATATAAAATAGGGAAAAATTGAGAGAAACTTCAAAAAATTGCTAGAAATCAGGAAGGAATGTTATAGTGAGCACATTGGAAGCAAATCCTGTGGGAACTCTGACCAAGTAGGTTCTTCTCTGACAGCAGGGGTCACGGCAAGAGTTGCAAAAGAAAAGACTGTTTAAAAAGATAAGTCAATCCATTATAGACTCATGTAAGTAGATTCGTTTTAGTCTCACCTATAAGTGAACCGTTTATTGATGCAAAAAACGCCTTAGAAACAAAAATGTGTGTGCACATAGCACATAGACTACACAGAGTATACACAGACATAATTCAGGACATGTAAGGACCTTTTGTAACCTTCAAGACCGTCTATGTAACAAGCCTCTCGGAGTGACACGCGGAACGGAAGAGTTCTTCCTAGGCTTGGTCGGTCTGTCAAATAGCATATTTCATTTGTCACCTCATTTCCTCCTTTGTGGTCTGAGCCTGGTTGTGTGCCCTCGGAAAAAAACGTTCTTCCTTATCCGCATAACGGCGATAGTTTTTTACTATCCCCTAAAATCCAGCTATAAATAAACTGCACCCAGTTCACATTAATTCGTCGCGATTATGTGAGACACTTATCGTTTATTTGAAAGTACCACCCTGAGATCGTTATTTTACGTTTTTCTTTTCTTTGTCTTTTTTTTTTTTTGAAACTTCTGAGTGAAAGTCATACGTGAGCAGGAGGAGACGGTTGCCAAACAGATTTACGCATCCACGTTTACCTAAATATGATGAAACAAAAATAAAAAAGCACAAGAAAGACCAGGATATGTGTTTAAACGTAGGATCAGCGACAAAAGTGATGCCATGACAACGGACTACCGAACATGGAGGAGGAGAAAGCAGAAGATGATGAACCGCTTTACATGTATTTTTCCAGTCTCCTAACCCTGACCATCAAGTCTCAGCCTGTGCCCGTTTTCCATACACGCCGTTTTCCCAGCTGGAGGCGCCACCTAGGGCTGAAGTTTCTCCTGTCGTCTTTGTTTACTAGCCCTGCGTCAACATGTGTACCATAGATGATCGATCGACCTTGAACTTTCGTTCTGCATGACCACTCAAGCGCGGGGTAGTAAGCAAACGCACCGGAGTGATGAGTAGCAGTGGTCGCCAACCTCCAAGAAGGATTTAATTTTGTTTCATATTTGTTTTTCTCATCAGAAGATAATATTTCTAAGCGAATAAATCTTTTCTTTTCGTTAAATCGGGAACAGAAAAATGTCAGTCCATGAGACCTAGTTATCACACGCTCCACTTGCCAGTAGTCGTCATGATGTAACTAATATGGCGGCATAGTTAACCTTTCGACCTCTGTGCATACCCATGTTTGAAGGCTGGTAAGCTGGACGCCGTTATTTTTCATATTTGTACGCATAAAGCTTGTAATGAACTAAGGCCTTTTTACAGGTTACTTTGGCCACCACACATACGCGTCCTTTGTTGAACCAACTTGAAACAACGCTGTACTAATGTATTTTTCTTTGTACCATTTTCTCTCTAAATTACAGAATTGTGTAAAGTGATCAACTACAAACACGTTTTGATTTCACTGCTATTATTCAGGGAGCGCAAGCCCGTCAGAATGAATAAAGTTCCAACTGGCACACAGACGAACAGCAACGCCACCGAACCTGCTACAGCCAGACATCTTAGTACGAAAAGGTCCAGTGCGTACGAGGCTGTGTGAAAGGTGAGTGCAAGAGGAGAAATGAGGGGCGGGCCCTGAGGGGAAGGGGGGATGGAGAGACAAGGTGAAGAGAGGGAAGGTTACTGTGACAGAAACACGAAGCAGGCAAGTGCGACATCCCATTGTCAGCGACAGGCTCTTGACGTCACTGCCGCTACGCGCACCAGAGAACTGGAACGGATGTGAGGCTTTGAAAGGGACACCCAGCGACGTCTTTCAGCGCCATCCACCTGTAACCCAGCGTGTCAGTTTCCACCCGGCGACCTTTGACCTCTTTAGTATTCACAGAGTTGACCTGCTTTAGAATGACTACCCTAAAGGGCTTAGTTCTCGCTAAAATGGAGATGGGGGAAGAAAAGAGAGGAGAATGCTAGAATATCCAGAAAAAACCGCCGACGACCGGGTGTGTGAACAGAAAGGTACCGGTTCGTCGTGACCGAACAACGACAATCATCTGCGTTACCGAAAAGAGAAGAGAATACAGTGGAACCTCGGTTAACGAACTTAATCCGTTCTGGAAAGCTGTTCGTTATCCGAAATGTTCGTTATCCGAAACAATGTTTTCCATAAGAAATAAAGGAAATAGATTTAATTGGTTCCCAGCCCCTGTTGACTCGCTAATATTTGAAAGTTACTGGCTATATAGGTATTTGTTTTAATGAGAACAGTTATAATGCAGTTTAAATGAAGTTAAACATAAAAACATTAACGAAAGCATTTAAACATCAGAAAACTTGCCGTTTTGACGGCGTGGATGGAAGCAGGTGTGGGGAGGAAGGGGTGGAATTACTGCTTTGATTCCCCCTCCATGAACACGTGACATTATAAAATCAGGGGTAACCTTTTTCTGTAGCTTTGAGGTTAAAGGAAAAAAAAACTTGTCCAGTGTCTGTTCCTTCTGTCTTTTTTGTAAAACTCTTCGATAATACGACATCACATATCCGACAGACGCATGCCACCTTCATACTTTGAAATCATTTCCTTTTTCAATTCATTTGTTGGCCGCTTCCTTGTCATTACCTCACTACTATTAATTGCTGTTAATCTTCTTTGGAATCATGATTGAGGATTATCTTATTAAAATAAAGCATAACAATCACTAAATAAGAAGGATGCGCATAGATAAGGAACGACTGATCATAACTGTGTCTCGAGCGCGAATGATGACATGCTGGTCGGTCACGTGTGGTTCACGTGGCTGTTCGTTATCCGAAATTTTGTTCGCTATCCGAGACAAACTTTTAACGAAATTTTTGTTCGTTAACCGAAATATTCGCTATCCGAGGCGTTCGCTAACCGAGGTTCCACTGTACTAGAATATCAAAAAAAAAAAAAAAAAAACTGCCGACGACCGGCTGTGTGAAGAGAGAAAAGTACCGGTTCGTCGGGACCGAACACCCGAATTTTGGGGTTTTTTTTTTAACGATAATCAACTGCGTTACCGTTCCCTCTTGATGGCAAGGGGAGGACTTGGTATTCGACTGGAGCCACCACTGGCTAGCATCAGACTTTGGTCCTTACGTCCGGTCGACTTACGAAACAATGCCCCATGGGTAAACGAAATTGAAGGTTTTGTGCCATGTCACATCTAAACTTATTCACCCGCACAAACGGCTTCTCAGCTGCGTGAGCAGGTGACCCTCCCTTGTCCGCTTTGCCGACGGCTAAATTATGCAAGTGCTCCTCATAAGTTATCTTCTCTCGCGTCCTGTCATGACATGACAGTACGGGTCTTCGGTCTCCTCTCACACGGCTTGTCAGTAAAACCTACGAGTCTGGCGAGGTCTTGGGTTAGTGTCTGTGTCCTTTTCACTCAGTAAAGAACATTTATTGCCTGAGTCTTTCGTACATTGGTTGATAAACTGCTCGCCCGGTGGCATAGGTTATCCGTCTCCCAAGAACATGTGTCCCAGGACGAGGGGATCTCTGCAGGGAAGTGTGTACGAGGTTTGCAGTTAGTGAAGTCCACTCTAAACAATCGGGAATGACTTACGGTGCAGTTGTCGACCACGACCTTAAAGTGCACTTCGAACCAACTGATAGCAAAATGTCCTTTTCTCCTTGTCGATAATTTCTCGTTTAAATCTCACAATGTGATCTTTGTTGCTACGTTGTCCTTCCACAAAGGTGTGTCAGACGAATATCACTTACCACAAACAATAATTTATTGTTGCCTAACATTTATTACACTTTATTTCTTCTGCGTTCCAGGTGCCATCACGCAATGACAGTTTTGACCGACTCAGCTTGTCCTCACGTCTCCTTCTGGTCCTTCACGTTTGCCCATTTTTGACGCCGGGTACCATCAAGTATAATAAAATAGCAGATAACCAGTCATGTAGCTTTTAGTTGCTGAAGAAGGCATATGGACCTGTGTCGAAAGATCCCGTGAGTGCTGCTACTTTGTTTCTTGAGTGTAAAAGTTCAGTTTTCCTTCTGCAACCTGGCATTGGTCCAAGCCAGGTTTGAGTGTTAGGGCCAACGGTAAGCAATGCTAATTTGTATTGCCCACAGAATATAAAGGTAAACACAATTTTACAAAAATTAAATTTTAGGCATTACTGTGGAGAAAGATGAGGGTGCACAAAGATTTGGGATAAGGGTCAGTGGCAAGCCACATGTTTTCTGCGCTCGGGGTGAGAAAAACAAACTGCGCCTTTGGTAAGTATTTGAAGTACTTGCTAATTTTGTAGAAGATAAATCAAATTCACATGTTGACGCTATGAAATGAATGAGAAATAAAGTTTTTAAAAATAAAATTTTCATAACATTATTTACACTAAAACAGCAAAGATTTTTTTGCATGCACCACTTCCTTGCGGGGCCCGGGGTTGAAGAATTACTGCTGGATTACACTGGTGTACTATTGCCGGTGTGACAAGCTAAGGTTAATCCAGAGTAAGGGCCAGGTGGCTGATATTCAATTTTGTTTTAATGATAGTCAACATTTAGATGTAATTACAGTCGGGTACTACGCTTTGCGAGCGTCACACCAGTTTAGAATTAATTAACCCTTGTGGTAATAATTTTTAATAGTTGTATGCGGGCTCTGACTCCGGTTACCGCGTCGAGGCGAGGGTTTGGCGACAGGAGAAAGCTACTCGAGTCCTCAAATACACTGGTTGACCCCGTGACCTCTTAACAGCATGAATGCAGAACGAAGACACGGTGGAAAGCTGTCTCTCACCTCCTCTCTTTCCGTTTTCCTTTCGTTCAGAAGAGATGACAGAGGGGTGGAAAAGGAGTAAAAAGCTTGGTTTGTGACATCACTTACTGCGCGTGAACGAGTGAACTAGAGCGAAAAAGCCGAGGTGCGGAGAGTGGTCACCAGAAAGGAGGGGAGGGAGTGGCATTCAGCTTACTTCCTGACAGGTCGCATGTCTCTAGAACTGCAGTAAACTGATTATGACTTCTTGTTACATTCATAGCCGTTTGGAATTAATTATCCCATGCAGTTGTTAACTTTGACTGCAGAAGTTCTCATCTCAGCTAGGGTCCGTGACAAATTTCCCTCTGAAGCACGTTTCAGGTTGTCCCAATAAGGCCAGACACGCCTTTCGAAGCTCATACATGTCACGTGATAGAATCATCCAGTCACGTGTTTGGCACAGTCAACTGGAACCCCGTGGCTGCACTCTTCCGTGCCACCAACCGCTTTCCCCAACATCCATTTACCCTAGGTGACATTTTTTTTCACGCAGTTTTCGTACCCAACCTAGGGGCTCGAGCGTCTGAGTGGATTTTTAGTGGTTACGGCTGCTTGCTTTTTCTCTGCCTGGTGATCACGTGGTTAGCCGCAGTCTCCTGACAACATGTCTGCTTGTTTACTGATGTACTGTAGTCTGTTTTTGTCAAACGACTGTCGATTTGAACTGTGACTCATCGGCGTCTTCACTGTTGGTCTATGATCCGGCAAGACAAACCTGGCATTATCTGTTCTCATCCTGTTGTAGTGCATGCTCCTTAGGAGTGTGAATATGCGCTGTACAAGTCTTCATTGTTATCAGAAACTCACGCTAACAATTAGAACCGGCATAACTGAGTTTCATAATAATATACAAGAGCTTACCTATTTCCCCTTTATGACAGTTTTCGAAGACTAGGGATTGCTATTAGCGTGTGGATACAGACGTAAATAAGTGGGTAAATATGGTTCAGAGTATTTTATTATCAAGACAAGAACATGTAAACTCTTGTAGACATGAATTTTTAGACTTGTCGAGTCAATCTTTAATGTCTGTATAGGGCACGAGTTCAAAACAAAAAATTTAACTTTAGTTCTTTAAAAAAATAACATGTTGATTAAATACATAACTATGTGCACCCCCTCCCCTACTCACACTCGTAAACAAAATAGTACGTCATTGTGCCTGTTATTAAGAACGGGGATGGTTGCTGGACCTGTTATTGACTGTTAAGCGTTTCCTCGTCATTGTGTGGTTTCATTACGAACGACACGTACACAAACACACTGTCGTCAAACTACAGCTGCCATGACGCCGTTACCCAAGTTTTGATATGAGAACACATGCCACTGCCTCACTGAAGCGTCGTTAAAATGAAATCGCATCCGTAAGAAACAACAAAAGACCCCGACGGTTACTGCAGTCAACAAGGTATCGCCAGGGAAACTTCTCACCCCCTGTATTATGTTCTCGTCTTTTGTGACGTCATGACCACAATAAGGGGAGGGGTAGTAACGCAGTGTTAAAGGGGTGGAAGAGTGCTTGGGAACCCCGTCATATCACAATTTCGACTCACCCACCCCACTAGTCTGCTCCTTAGGTCCCTTGGTCTATGTATCCCATCCTTATCACACTGTTCTCGCGTGAACAAGACGTGAGCGGAAGGGGTCACCTCCAAACGTCGCTCGTCCTTCACAATTGTCATCCCCTTCCCCAGCCCTCGCTCTATCCTCGGGACTGCGCTTTGAGAACAGCGCGATGTCCTTCGCTGTCACCTCTACTGCCCAGCTAAGCTCATTTGCCGACCGTGTTGCACTTTTTGATTTTACGACCTGGGGTTTGTATGTGCAAGAGGGAACGACAGAAATGTCCTGTTGAAAATGCAAGTTGTGCATAGCAAACAAGTCTTGGCGTCTCCCAGCCACTAACCGGGCTACCACCACCTTGTTTACCCTTGAGGACGCCCAACCTACTGTCCGCTTATTTTAACCAAACACAATTTATTTTTTAAACATTATGATTCTGGCCCACGAGATTTTATACATGTCCAGTTCAGCCCTTGGGCACCACTTCTGTAGTAGGCAAACCTGAACAAAAGGACCAAACCATCCATCTTACTGAAAAATTTCTTGTAGTCCACTCACATTCACTACAGTACTGAGCTGAAGTCACAATTGAAGAATGACACTTTTGATTACTATTATTCGCACAGTTAAAGATGACAGCAACTAACATTCAAAAGTAGTGTAAACTCACAGGATGCCAACTCTTTAGCTGTTATTACCTACAAAAGAGGCACCTTTAAAAAAACAAAACTGTTGTACATGTATATCCTTTCACAATATGAACGTTGTTCCCCAATGACCAAAATGGTGAAATGATTCAACTTCAAAACACACACAACAAGAGATTCTGGGTAAGTTACTTTATTTACTCACATTTAACACTTAAAAATCAAAATTCTGAAGGTGTCACATGGTGCATTCTTCTAAAAAAAAGTTGCTAAAAATGACAATGCTTTTAACTGCAGCCACTCATCTTTTATCCACTCGTACAATTCAAAGCAGACAATATTCTGCTTTAATGCCTCAATAATCTATGGAAAACACCAGTACAAGTAATTTCCCAAAATCTCACACATCCCAGGTTATGCACATATTAAAAACATCCTCAGCTTCAGAAAAAGGGGTGTTTCGGGAACAGGAGTAACTGATAAATTGTTCATTGTTCATCCAATCTGATGAGAAATTCTGTACATCGTCAATGCGTGTGCATAGATTTCAATTAATAACTCACAGTGATCACTTTAAAGTCATGCTACCTCAAGCAATAAATTGGCAAGTTGACTTAAGTTTGAAATTCTACTGGGAAATCTCTTTAGATAAAATATTATTGCATCAGTTAAAAAAAAATCCTGGGATAAAAACCACCATCGGTAGGTAGGCTGTCTAAAAACTAGTAGAGAATCTAAAAGCATGTAGAAGTAAACCTCTAAACAAATAATTTTAACTATAAATTTTAAGGCCTAAGAAATGCATCACTGGGGAATGTTTCTGGACAATATGTCTAGCTATACATGTATATACATTGACAACGCATCATTCACAACAGTCTATACAGACTTCAGTGACTTATCATCCATCTCTATCAAACTGACAATCTGCGTAAGTGGTAAGAGAATGGGAACAACCCTTCAAAATACTCCGGATCATACAGCTATGATTTTATAGGTTACTAATGTCCATTGGACTAGTTATGTCCATTTCAGTCTTTAAAACCTGAAATTGCCTCGCAAACCATAAACAAAAATGACAAGACATCCAACACATGTAAAAAAGGTGAGCTAAAAAGCTTAATTTCCTCAACGCAAGTATACGACTCATAAAATCTAATGTCTTACAAGAAAGTCTTCATAACACGTACACAATTTAAAAGGTAGGATGAAAGGACTTAAAGCATCTGCTGAAAATGCAAACTTTTTTTGTAAAGAGGTAGCCAAAGCATGGTCATTAAGTAATGAAGGTCAATGAATATTATCTAAAATCTAGTATAGCAAGCAGGCTTGTGATCACAGAGCTCATCACTTTTAAGAACTCCTGCATACATGATACACCTGACTACAGGTAGGGAATTTCTGACCACCAAGAAAAATGTGAAAGTGAAATTAACTAACATTCACAAAGGTGTAGAAGAAGGTTCCAAAAGCTTTTTTTTTTAAAGATAAATCAGACGTTTTCTTTGCAAATAAGCTTTGTGGAGACGTCTTGAGATTCAATATTAAAATAAAAAAAAAATTTAGCAAATTCCTGAAAAGTTTAGTCTAGTGGATGCAACAACTTTTAGAAAAAAAAAAAAAATTAAACCACTCAATATACACAACCTTTTGCTTAAATGTACAGAAAAGAAGCATAGGGAAACTAGTACATCCATATTTGCATGTGTTTTTGTACACTGAAAATGCATCCACACAAAAACTGAGCAAAACTAACAGAAAAAAGACCTTTCATGCACTCATCACAGTCAAGCAAGTTCCTGCCCTGCTCTACTGCTAGGAAATCTGTCAAGGGTCAAGGAGCAGTTCAAAGTGCACTCCACCCTCTTTTTCGGTGCGGTCGTACCTTATGTTTTTGGCCCAAGCGCGACACTCCACCATGACAGCTACATTACGCTCCACAGAGTTGAACTTGACGAACATCAATGGAGAAAGGTATCCTTTCTGGTTGAGGTAAGGGTAATAGTAACTGGCAAAACTCTGCTCAGGAAAGTACTCAATGTCTGCGCCCAAGTTGTCTATGTCTGCTGGGTTCTGAAATAATTATCAAGAAATTTCTGCATTAAAACTATTTTCACTTTTGAACCCAGAAAAAAGTATAAAAGAACAATTGGCACAGAGAAATTTTTTATAGGCTCAGCAAGCCAGGCATGAAAAACTGCAAATGAATTTCAGACACTATCCGACATCAGATTTTATCATTCTCACCAGAGAACTGCAAGAGGCAGACATGACTTACCTCACCAACACATTCAATCCAAACATTATTTGGCTTCTGTCGAACTTTCTGCTTCAAGTCATCAGACATATCTGTAGCATTCACATCTTCCTCAGTAAATGGTTCTGGTATCCAGTCAAAGATCTGTTAAGAATGAGATGCACATTTTTTTTAATCCAAATGACACATCTAACCACACACCAGTGGCAACCTCAACTTTTGGAGTGGCATATGCCAAAACCTTGGTTCCATCACCGCGGCATTTTACTTTCTATGGTTACAAATAAAGGCATAATGGTTTAAACCAACATACACAAGAATATTCTTATCGTTTATAACAGCCAACCATGCCAAAGTTGCTTCAAGCCAGCAGAACACAGTTTTTCTGCTTTGAATATATGTGAATGATGTATTTCCTAAGACGCAAACACTGATATAGGTTGACCTTTCCATAACGAAGGTGATTATAACTGCAGACTTTTATCTTGCAAATATCTTTTGTACTTAGAATTTACGTCTTCTAAAAACAAAACCTAATAATTATAGCACACTGGTTCTCATTTAATGCTTTAAAAGTTGTTTATGACATCATGCACTTTTCTTTCTATGCATGAATATATCATAAAAGTACCTATTTACTAGAAATTAAAAAAAAAAAAAGAAAAAAAAAAAAGAGAAGCATGCACACCAACCTTGTTCAGCCTCAGCAAGACACAAGGCTTCCCCTCTGTGCCAAACCCAAAATAATTTTCCTCATTACACTGCTCAGTGAGTTTCTTATAGTCTACGGCACAAGCCTGCTCCTCAGTCTTCTCTCCATTGGTTTCAGAACAGTTCACTGCCACTCCATCAGCTGTGGCCTTAGCATAGGCTGTATATTAAAAAAAAAAATGATTATTTAGCACATCATACACATTAAGAATACTAACATTCTGAAGAAATGTGAATTAGCCATAACCTGGAATTAAAAGAAAATGAAAAATAATTTTAACCAATAATCGGGACAACATTTAAGCATGAAATTTTTCTGCAGCAACAAAAGCACCATACAAAGAACAGGATTTCAAAAAAAGAAATCACTACAAACATGCCACAACAAATTATTTGTTGCATATATACATATAATCAGATTGTCAGAGAACCATATTAAACATCTGGAAAATGTCCCCTTGAGGGAAGGAATGGCAAGGTACTATACATGACCAACAGTGCAAGCTCTAATGCATGAGCCCATGTTTGAATCTCGTGCCTTGCTATTCAGGTCATAATCATTTCTACTGTCTATTTTCAAGAAATTGATGCAGCTCTTGCCAAGGGTAGTAGGTATGCTCAGTTCGAGCTAACTTGACAAACTGATCATAGTGTCTTAATTGTTTTTGAATTTTTTGCATGTTATATAGAGCACACAGTTCTTGCAGAACCAAAAGATGTCTTGGAGGTAGGCGTTGCAATATACAGCAAAACAGCTAGCTTAAACCACTAAATGGATGCAACAGCAAAGTTTCCTGTGTTGCGGTAGATCCACCTTTTACAAGCACTTGCTAAAATCTAAAATCAGGTCATAACTTCATAACAAAATAAATCCATGAAAATGTTTAGGGTTCTATTTAAGAGGGATCATAAATGATAATAGGAAAGGAATAAGGTTTTCCCATTTAACTGGGAATATATTCTGTCACAAAAACAGGTAAGGAGCTCTCCAGAAATGGCTAATATGTCACAAAAAATGTATTGGAAAGGGGAGGAATGGGAGCAAAAAAAAAAAAACCCCACTTGTGGTCTTTCACTATTATAAACCAGTGGTTCTCAAAGTTTTTCGGACCGCGGACCACTTTACTTAAGTAAAAGCTATGGCGGACCACCAAGGCCTAAGTAAAAAATATGGCGGACCACCAAGGCCTAGAAATCACTCGGTACTATGAATTTCAAATTTAAATTGCCGCATTTGTTTCATTACAATTCAAAACTAAATGTCCTTCTGTGACAGTAGTATAGTAATAAGATGACATAAAACTACCAACTTCGTTGTAATTAAAATGTTAATGCGAGGAATGCATCTTTTAAACATCACTTTGCTGACATATGACGACTGTCAGCCGCGGACCACCTGACTTATGCCGGCAGACCACACTTTGAGAACCACTGTTATAAACCTTATATTTTACCTAAATTTTCGCTCTGATAAAAGATGTTGCCATCAAAATTTTTTATAGTAACGTCAGGAACAGTTGTTTACTTCATATCAAGACAATATGAATTTGGGTACATTATTTCCCAACACTTGTTTTATTTCACCGTGTCGTAGCTGCATTTTGATTTTATGACTTCACCAAATATTTCCCCCAACCAATGATTTATTCTTTTTATAAACTAGATGATATTTATCAAGTTAGTTTTAGATTACTCCTTGAGGAGCATAGGGCTGCAAAAGATTTTTTTATCAAACCATTTATCAATCATAATCTAATAAAATCAAATTTCAGCCATTGTGCTGAAGATAAAAGTACTCATTGCTGGGGGTGTATGAATTAATTGAGCCATGTTCAAAATTATCAAAATCTGTCATTAAAAATTTTTTAGCAGAAACTATCAAAATAAGTCAACAGCGACAAACGATCAACAAAAAGGCGACTTGAGAACTATAGGAACTATTCACAGCTTCAGCCTTCCATTTATACTGCGAGTTAGGGGAGAGATTCCAGTAACATGCTGGGCCTCTTGCAAGCGTGCGTAGCCAAGTCTCAAAAAAGAGCCACTTTCATGAGGCTTTGAAAGAAAACTGAGGTCAAGTAGGAGAAAATGAATATATCTAGCATAAGAACACAGTTAAAAAACTATTATAAATCAAAGTATCAAAATGTCTCAAATTTGACCAGGTCACACCAAAACTGCTATTTTCTTTAGCTCCTCACCTTAATTACCCATGAGGTTAGCTAGCAGTTTGCTGTCTGTCACAAAATACTTACGTTTTAAAACTGTCATGATTTCTTTCACAAGAGGAAAAACCTGACTCATTCTGGAAGCTGTATCGTAGTAGGGTGCTCTCAATGTCTGGCATAGGTTTGAACCCCATTCCTGTCAAAACAAGTTCAGCATGAATTCATCGCAAGTAACTTCATAAGACCAATATGCCACAATATACAATTAACTACTAAATGCTGATCAATAGTTCTACTAATCAGCCATTATCAGGCCTAAATTTGCACTGCTTCTATGGTACTCAGTTTTAGAAATTAAGTTCAAGATATCTTGTTTTTTAAATTGGACAAGTCCTGAAGAAATCTTTAGGACTGCAGGCACTTTCTATGCTCTTCTTGTTTGAACACTTAAGGGTTTTTTTCATGAATTAGAAATGAGTTTTTACCTGGATTTCCCTTTAACAAGCTTGACTCTCCTGTTAGTCTGGGTCGATCGCCATCTATTGTTTGGTAGAAGACAGCAAGCATTCCAACGAAGAATCCTAACAGTATGGTGTAAAATACCAGGTAAAAAGCACCAATTTCAGCTGAAAATAAAAATAGGTTAAGGTTAAGAAAAAAAATTGCTGATGTGAAAGAAATCTGTATTTTCATGAAAATAAAGCAGGTGAAATGTCTACACGTCAGGTTTTATTACAAACTATGTCCAGCCATAGATTCACGAAAGATGGACAAAAACAATTAAGGAGATTACAACAGAAGACCTTAAAATCTCTTATTCCTTTTACTAACAATCACAGAAAGCGTTGTTAGTAATTATTTTAAAGGAAAAGGATAAAATGGACAATAAAGGAAATACAGTAATCCCTCATTTATCGCAGGAGATGCGTTCCAGAACCACTAGCAATTACAGATAATATGCAAAACAGAAACAGTATATTTATTGATACACTATATAAAGGCTTTATAAAACTTGCCCATACTTTTACACTACATAAACCTTTCCCATTTCCTGAATAACCATTCTCACATTTTTGTTTACAATTGTGAGTAGGCGGGTAGCAAGCGATGCCATAAATGCACACACTATTTACTGTAATTCATTATTCATAACATTTTTATTGTAAGAATTAATATTAGTAACATATTATTATACATTTAGACTTATTTCATCTAAAAATTCGTAAAATATATATTTTCCACTGATCGAATTTCACAGAAAATCCACATAGAGTAGATATGCTAATCGTTTTTTCCCATTAATTTCTTATAAAAACCCGCGAGTGAAGTGCGAAGCGGTGAGGGATTACTGTATCTGCTTTTCTACTTGACCAAGATGATTAGAAAGAAACAGAATGTCAAAATTCCAAGGCATTTTGATATTTTACATTTTAGTATGTCACCGCATGAGAGTCTGAGCTGCAGTTTATAAAAATTCAAGATGGCAATTTCCTTGTGGCAAAAGACATAAGCTAGCTGTAAAAAGCAGTAAAGGAAAATTTTGGGGAGCCTTGAAGTCTTTTTTGGTATTAAACAGTTATTGACACCTGACCCATCTGCACAGATGCATTTAAAAGATGGTTCAACTTAGGCACAGGCCTGTAAGAAAGCAAAAACTTTCTAAAGCAGCTTCAATCTCATTCTCCTTGATGCACATCCAGCACACGCTAGAATTCGCAAGCTCTCTTTGACAAATCAGCAGGCACGTTTGATACACTAAGCCAGTTTAGGACTTGTTCCAAAAACAGCGATTTAATTTTTCTTTGAAAGAACTGTTTAAAGCAGACTTACATCAGAACGATGTTAGTACAAATACAACTGTTGGGCAATTCTAAATATCGGAAAATATTTCCACCACTTCTTAGTTTTTAGAACGCCCTTCACATTTTTGTGTGGCTTAACATAACCAACTATCAAACATAATACCATTGAGAATTAGAAGAAGTGAAATGGGGTACATCTGGCCTTGTACCCAATTTTTTTTTGGGGAAAAAAAAAGCATTATTATCTGTTACAAGCTTAAATTCGTTTACAATGCCCGAGCTATACGACTTTCACCCAACAGTTCTATTTCCCAACGCTCAGTGACAAATGAATTAAATACGGACTATACGGTGATATTATTAGGTCAGATGAAGTGGCGAGGCCGTTCATTTGCTTTATACGATGACCAGTGGATAAAAATGCAGCAATTACAATCCTACTTTACCTTGGATATACATGGCCATTTGAAGTGACCTAATAATGTCGGGCCAGGGTGAACTCAACGCGAAATATACCGGTCTGAAGTAATTTTCTTGAACGAGAACATATTTCGTTGAAAAATACAAAATTCTTCAGGTATCCATATAAAATAAGCAACGCTGCGCAATTCATTCTAAGCTTAACATCTATTCTACTGAAGTATAGACTTGCATGCCTAACAGGCTAGCAGAAAATGAGGTCGGGGCCATACACCCTCTAGAAGCAGACGACACCGTATTATAATGCGAAAGGCCAGCCAAAATCACGTCCCAGATACAAGTACACCTACCCCAATTTCTTCCTCCTCTTCCAAGGAATTTCTTCTCTTCTCCGTCCCATATGAAAGTTAGAAATCCGTTCACTCGGTCACGCAGAGACGGGCTCGACATTTTGCAGATTTACAAGGAGACTCTAACCTTGTCAAATGCCCGGATCAGTGTGTGCGACTATCATTATATGCGTACGTCACAGACCACGTGACTTCCCTTGCGCAATGGGAAAATTCCTATAAGCAGAGCTATGAGTGCGAAATCACTTATACTAAGCTGTGCTCGAATTTCCTAATGTGACACGACTTAGTCGCACATTGCAAATTATTATTTAAAAACTCACGGTAGTCAAAAATTAATTCACAGTAAAAAATAAATAAATAAAATATTAATGAGATTTTGCACCCGGAACGAGGCAAGCAAGCCTCGGCACCTCAACACTTGAATTCCTCCGAGCTCGAAAATTTCGGTCACTGACCCTAACCGGTCTCAATATTTTAGAGAGAATTTTGTTTCGCTGTTCGACTATTATTTTTGCTTAGCACTCGACTATCGCGTTATGTGTGAGGCGCCATGCTTATTATTACCCGTGACATTTCGGGGTGAAGTCAAGGGGGAAATGTCACTTTGCACAATTTCAAGCAGGAAAGACCTGTACGTCTTGCTGTCGTATCCACAATTTATTAGGTTTATATATACATTTGTACACCTATACCATAGTCATCGTGGCACACAAGAAACTCACTAGTGCAAAAAGGGAATGAAAAATAAAAACCGTGAGAACAATTAAATTTAAATAACTTATTGCCAAGTATGAGAGTGGCACACGTACGTCTGAATTAGCTATTCAGTATGTCAGTCTCGTGGGGATATATGCCATTTTCTCAGTCCACACAGCTCACATCTACATAAGGTGATATGGATCGATGGCTATATATTTTCATTTGTTCTTTATTCTCTCTGAAGAACACGCTTGTCAACAGTTTAATGAAAGATGAGGAACAATCGCGTCACTTAATATACATGTACTACTTTACAGTATTTTAACGACCCCTGATGCTAAAGTGAAATAATTAAGATTTCATTATGCCCGTAATCCCTTTTCGATCATGAGTGAAATATGATTACACAGCGTTTTACACTTGTAAATATAGGCTTTCCGTGGCTTATCAGCTGCAGTCACTAATGTGCAGTGGATGACAACGCGACAGCATGTAATTGTTTCCCATATAGATCGGTTTTCTATAACACCGAGAAGACTCCACGTCAAGGTTGTGATGTCACTAAAGAGAGAGAGAGATATAGTAATCTGAGCAGGAGAACAGTACACGAGACAAGCTTCTCATACATATTTCAAAGACATTCGATCCATCCGTGTTTGGGGGACACGGAGAGTCAATGAACAAGATTTAATTACTCTTTCTTTCTTCCACTCTTTCAAACTTTTATTTGTTCTAATTGCTCATTCATCAATTCTTTGTCTTCATTCGTGGATTTTGCTCCTGTTTGCCATTGTGTCATCTGTTTGGTGACATGTATAATAGTTAACTGTTGGATCTTTCGTGCACAGCGCCAGTAACTTGCTTTCTCAAGTAGAAATGCGCTCTAAAATATTTCTTCTTTATCATTATTAATTTAAGATTGCTTGAAAACGTCCAGCAAAAATGTCTCAAAAGCAAAAGAAATGATAGATAACATAAGGTCATACTAGTTCCACAGGCAAGTCAGCATGCAGAGACACGACAGACAAAAATCTACAGGTAGTTATATAGGTCTTTAGAAGTCAAGACAGCTGCAAGTTTGATAATTTTTTTTCCTCAAGGGAAGGGAATGTACTCTAGTCTTGTCGATCCCAGCAGTCAACCTGGAATTTTGTCCCTTTTTCAGGCTAGGCGATTAACTTGACCATGTAAGCGGGGGAGGGATTCGATGGGCTGGAAGACGTACGATTACTAATTAAGAATTTACTTGTTTTGCTATGTGCAAACTATTAAGTTTCTCTTAATGGTAGACGACCTCCGGGCCTATTGTAATCGTAAATTATTTTCCCGGTATTTTCAAAATCTGCGTGTATAATGCTTGGATATTCTTTTCTCAGACCTTTCTTCAAAAGAAAAAGGAAAAAGAAGTAGACAGAATTGTTTCCCTTAGTATATGCTTTATATATGTTATACTTCAGTAAATGGAATCTTAACCCCGTCCTTGATGTGTCATCATCAATGGTATTAAATCTACATTACTTTTCAAAGCAAATGTATTTTGTCACTTCAGATAGATTTATTTCCCTTGAGCTCTCATATGTACCACAAAGAGTTCAACATAAGCGTCTTTGTTGGATGCTATACCAGAGTTTATTTACAAAATCTAATGGGAGTGGTGCATGCTATAATAGAGTTTATCTAATATATTTACAGGCGATGATGAAGGAGAATGAGAGTTATAATGTGAAAGATATCTATAGAACTTCTCGATCGGTTCACTTTAAAGGGCACATTTAATGCTCCTTGCCACCAACAACACAACCGTAGCTAGCAGGTTTTTAAAGTCCACAAATGTCAGTATTTATTTAGATTTACACTTCTGGTACTTTATAAGTTGGTTTGTTCATTGGTAGTATCAATACCTGTATAAATGCTTGATCAGAACATACAACTAAAATAAATCTATGCAATCATGCATTAAACACTACAACATCAAAAATTTCTTGTATAAAAGTTTTATTTCTTATGTACATTATAACGTATACATTGTAGAAAATAGAGCACTTTATTTTGTATAACATCATCCTTTTGGTCCTGTACAAGATTATTTGAAAACACGCTGTCAAGAATGTTATGTCTGAAATATCAATCCAATGAAGAGTATGAAACAAAAAGTTACAGAAAAGTAACTATTATTTATAACACACAATGCAGCATAAGTATCATATGAATGGGCAATATTATGACCTAGAATATTTTGCTAGATTTATATTTCTCTTTAGTGATGCTAGTCTTGGCAGAGACCAGATTTAGCTTTAATTCAAGACAGAACTAAGTGGATGATGCATACACTGAGTCAAACTGCAGTCCATACCAAGCACACCCATTCATTTATCTACTTTTATCAAAGACGTGATATGGATACATATATCCTCCTTGTCAATAGTATTGTGTTAATGTATACTAAGAATAACACACAAACATACTTAAACTTGATTCTCATGCAGCAGCTTCATATCTGTGGGTGCTTGTTTGTATGTGTTTAACACCGTGCCAGCAACTAAGACTATATCGTGGCAACTGTAGGGGTGCACGTGTGCACATAGGAGCAAGTCAGAGAGAGTGTACACATGTTGTAGCCAGGTTTAATTAAAAATATTCATTTGTATACTCATGTTTCCTTTATCCGCTCTGCTTCAGTTAAAAAAGAAAGTATTAATATATGTTAGAGTTTAATGAAAAACTGACATTTTAAAATGTAAAGAGATTGAAACTGTTGAAAAAAATTATTTCAAGGAGCACATATACAAATAAAGGCATCTTCATGAACCAACAAGAGCTGCTGAAGATCTTACCTTCCTTTTTCAACCTTATGGTCTCTGTCAACTTTCAACTCCACATTATTCATCTCTAAAAATATCCTTCCCTGTAATGGAATGCTTGCAGTAAAGTCCTGACTGGCTTCGCACCATATAATTGCTAGCCAGTATGTCTGCTGGGGTGACTATTATCCTGTACAAATCTTTTTAAGAACTCTAAGTGCACTAATATTTAACTCTCAGTTGTATGAAAGTCTGATCCAGAAACAGGTGGATCAACAAGTGTTAGGCAATCACCACTCAGTCAACCAACAGTTCAAAATGAAGCACGCCTGTTTGCTCATGAAGGTCGTGAGCTATGTTGTGTGCCCAGACCTTGCACTGAATCATGAGAAGGATGCCTGGATGGGGTCCATTGAAGCGAACAAAAACCAGCGGTGACCTGTAGCCTTGCTGGTTGCGGAATGGAAAGTACTTGAAATGGAAACCATTGGATGGGAAATAGACAATCTCCCCTACATTTTCTTTGTCCGTCGCAGTCTGAAAGACAGTTTTTAGATTAGTAAAGTAAGAACTATGAGTGTATAGGCTTATAAATCATAATTACTTCTCAGCATTAACCCTCTAACAGCTATGGAGCCTAACCAAAGTTTTGCTATTTATAAAATGTTAACCGTTTATCTCAACAGCTTGAAATTTCTTGACTTTTACATTTTAGTGATGGACTCATCAAGGATGAAATGAATTTTCAAATATCTTCAAAAATCGTAGTGCAAATTAAAATTCTATTGTTAACCAACGGCGGGATCCATGTGGACCACAGGTATAAATGCCAGATGCTGATCAACCAAGAGAACAGAGACAGAATGAAAGAGTTGTGTTGGACATGATCTTTGTGTTGGAAAATAGTGTCAGGAATGTAACGGGTGACAACTTCTTCATTAGCTTTGGGCAGGGAGAGAAACGTCTAGCTTGGGACCACCTGTAGAATCAGAAAAGAGATTCCAAATGCTCAGAACAAACTGAAACAGAAGGGAGGCAAACAAATACTACACTCTTTGCTTTTCATGATCATGGGATTCTGGCTTTTTATTATAAAGACAGGGTAGTGGTTACTTTTAGCACTTCTCATGATCGACAGAGTGTTGACAACGTAACGATAGTGAAAAAGCATCAGTTGATTTTGGACTAGAACAAGACAAAATGTGGCATTGACAATGGACCAACTGGTTCACTGCAACAGCACGAAACAAAAGGAAATATGATAAACTACGGTAATCTGCTACAACATGGTGATATCAGCGCCATGAATGCCTATGCTGTTTGGACGTCCCTAAACTCCGAGTGGAAATGCAGCAAAAATCACAAATCTTCCTGATGAAACTAGGCGAGGAACTTGTTGGACTTAGATAATCTATGGAAGAAGAATGTTCTGGGAGGAATAGGACACACTATACACAAGCTCCATCACGTTCCCAGCCTTCAACAGCTGTGCAGAATACAACTCCATTGCCAAGAAAGCAATTGCGTTGCCCAAGATCAAACAACATGAAAGTTGGAAAAACTTGCAGTTGTTGTGGGAGATTTCAGGCAACACTAGTATGTGACTTATGCGTTCAACAGTAATCATATTTTTTTCAGCTTGAATAATCTTGACTTTTGTAAAAAAATAGCATAATGAATGCCTAATCAAAACAATGTTCTCAGCTTCTTTGGTTGTTTTTTTTTTGAGATTTAGGAAGAAAAATCTGACCAGATTTTGAGAAACAAACTCTTTATATATTTGGTGACATTACTGTTTTGTCATTGTAATTTGTGGCTCATGTTAATTACACTAATTTTCATACATGAAATAGGTATTGAATTTTCGTGTGTGCAGTTTCATCAAGAAAGTGAATGGCAAAATGATATGGGGCTCACATAACATTATAACATAGCTTGCCTTTGTGAGGGGAAATGCGATGTATAAATCTATTATTACTATTATATGCGCTAGCACAAGTTTTTCTATAATGTTTAAAAACTTGAATCACAACATGATTTATGCAGGTAGAAGTTTTATAAGCCAGAAATTCCTTAACTTAAATTTTTAAAAATATGAAATGCTCAGAGCATTAAAGTTTTAGTAGTATGTGTATTGAAATCTGAGAAAATATAAATAATTTGACATACTGTAAAATTAGAGTTATGCAAGCAAACAATTTAAATATTTGTAAAGTGATGTTTTTACTCTTTATCCAAAATGAAATCAATAAAACCGACAAAGCACTACAAGAAATCCACAAAATCTGATGCTTGTACTTGACTTTCCAAACCTTAAAGCAAACCACCAGTAGAGATTAATGCATCAATGTGCTAGGTATCTATTTTTTAACCATTAGTGCATTATATAGAATTGAGCTCCCGTTATAAATTGTGCAATCTATGTTCTTTCTTTGCAGCTCCTGCCCCAACTATTCCTCTGAACCTCTCTTCCCTTACGTCCCAGACAGACAACTAAGCTCTTCGTCTGATATGACTGTATCTCAACTATTCCTGTCACCAGAACTACAACATATGTTCGCTGAATTTTTTAGTCACTGTGCAACATGACAATGCAACTCTCTTCTTTCCATATCTGCAACATACCTACAATTGAATCCATCAAATCTGCACTGAAAACATACCTCTTCCTTCAGCATTACTTCTAACACAGTCCACACAATGGTAGTCCTCCCGTTCCCCCTCCCTTTTTCCACTTATTGCTACTTTCCTACTGGTCTTCCTCCACAGAATCATGATATTCCCCCCTTCTTGTTACTTGGTTCCACTTCGCATTTTCTATATTTGTCTTTTATTCGTTTCTTCATTTTTCTGTCCCTTGTTTGCTGTTCATGTTGTCCACTTCTCATTCTTGTTTGAAGAGCAAAGAACATTCTCCTTAGGAGTTTGAGTATGTGCTATACAAATATTTCATTTATTATTATGAATTGTTTGGAGGTATAAGTTATGCTTGAGTGATACAGATCTTTCTTAAGTTATTGCAATCACATAAAAAGAATCTATATACAAAAACAAATTTACCGCTATCACTTAAGTCCTTTGAACTTTTTCGTTTTCTGATTACAGCCTCCCACCGACACCCCCACAAAACAAAATCTGCTGTCAAAGACACTGTTGTCAAAAAGTGACTTAAGAAAAAAATCACAAACCTCTCCTTCACAAGTTATAGTTATCCACCACTGATTCCACAAATCCTGAATAGCCTCTGGAACTGTTTCATTTGTGTATTCCTCTGGCATCCACCCGAATACCTGAAAAAGCCACAATGTGGAGATTTTTCAAAGTTAAATAAGATTCAAAATGTTAAAATAGCAGAACTTTCAGAAGCAACAATATGGCCTCAAATGGAAAACTTGTGTAATTATTTCAAAATTCTCTAAATAGCTTTCCAAATGATGGCAAATTGAAAAAGGATTTATTTACTGAAAACAAGTTCCAATGACTGTAATAGAAGAACTGCAGACATCAAAGAGGGACTAATTCATTTTATGAAATGTTGCATTACACTAAAAGTAATCTAGATAGGGGAGTGGTTACACCCAAGGAATGCAAATAAATTTCCCTTGTTCTGGAAATGTGCCCTCAAAATTCACATTGTTTTTTTTAATTAAGGCTAGCATGTCCATTACCTTACCTTGTTAATCTTAACCAAAACGCACGGCAAGCCATCATCAAACCCATAATTCTGTTGTTTGACGCAGTTAGGTCCCAGGTCAATAATATCAAAACGGCAGACTTTGTTGAAATCCTTTGTTCTTCTACCTCGTATCTCACTGCAGTCGATATAGTTTTCACCCTGCTGTTTCTCGTTTTCATAGTCTGTGGGTAAAATGGATTAGATAATGCATCTACACATAAATGCTTTGGATGTACACAACAAACACACAGTTTTTCTCTACATATCCACTTCGCACTTGTTCAGAAATAGGCAGATTCTTTTGCTATAATAATACTTATGTTGTTGAATTCATCATGCATCTTTTAGTTATCAATAAAATAAAGCTCTAGCTAATGACATCTGTAATATACATGCAGCAATTTTGACGCACATCTCAAATATGCATCAATGTGATCAAGATGATGGATATAGGTGGCGCCATCTCCCTTCAACAAATAGACCAGTGTGCTTCCAATGTTGGGCTGAGGCCTGAAGCTTAGCCCAGGAGTTTGCAGAATGGAGTTTGGAAGCTGAACTCGTGGGTAGTTCCAGTCAATTACCCAGTAGAATACAGCCATGAATGCAACTCCCATAACAATAAGAGAAGCGTAGAATATTGTGTATCCAATTATGAGAAACACTGGAAGAAAAAAAAACAACAAAAAAGACATTAACCAACAAACTAGCAATCAGAAATATTTAATAATAATCAGGGAATGTATATAGCAGTGTTCCCCAACCAAAGGTAGGCTCAGCATTTTATAAAACCTACTTAAACATTTACTGTTTATGCACCATGACCCTTCTCCCAAACAACATACATAAACACCACAGACACATAATTAACACTGATCATTACTAGAATGAATGTTGACTTCTTACAGTATGAATAAGGTTTAACCTATCTTTGTAAATTTTTCATAAAAATGGAGATGATTGAATTATGTCCAACCTATCTTTAAAAATTTTTCTTGAAAATGGAGATGACTGAATCATGTCCAAAAGCTTTATGTTGTCAGTATACATATGTAAATATGTTCCAATGTGCAAAAGTTCAGAGATTAACTGTAACAAATATTGTGAAGTTTTAACAGGAGGGAGCAGGACCCAGTGGCCTTAAATAATACATCACAACGGGAGCAGTTCAACTTGTCTTGAGAAGTCTCTAATGTTGTTGCAGTATATTTTTTTGTTGATCTAGCAATAAATAATGCTGACATGTTAAGACAACCATTAGCTTCATCCTTCAAGATTCAATTTCAACATTAGACATCCCTGCTTTATCTACAAGAGTACACCATAAATGTGAATTCTAAATATCAAGAAAGGAAATATTTGTATACATCATCCATTCTTACATTGAATTGTATATCAAGGAATTGTTCTTAAAGTTGTAATTAATTGATTGATTTAATGATAAAACTGTCCATCGTGTTGTTGAATGCTTGCAAACAACTTTTGCTATTTTGATACATCAACACGGAAGTGAACCGGAAGTGGTATTTAGAGGCTAAAAAAAATATCAAAGATAATCTTTGTGCGTTTGTTAGTCCATGTCGTCCTCAAACAAGATTTATGTGACAGGTGTCATTACAGAGATGTTACAAGTTTATGCATATGATCTGCCAAGATTAAGAGGTTCAGTAAGAACACTTACCCCAGTCACGCACTGCGCGACCCATAATAAAAAGTCGTCCATCGATATCCGACCCCGCCAGCCATTGTCGCCATTGCTTGATCCTGTCCTCGAAAGTTTCTTTGTGGATGTGGGAACCTTCTCCGACGGTACTCGGGTAAAAGGAACTTGTCGCCGAGTATGCAGACACCTGCGTTACACTCGATGCCATTTTGAAAGTTTTCTACCCCGGTAGAGGATCAAAGAGTTGAGACACGGGGGACTTCTAACACCACCTGGCGGACAGGTGTGATAATACCAGGTGACACAGGGGAGCGAAGCGAGAAAACCGTGATCAACGGGAGGCAAATCGAAAATGCGTTAGTGGGAATGGATTAATTATCTTCCCTGAAACTGATGTCATTTGCTTGAGAATTAATTTATTATTTTGTGATATTCTGAGTAGATGGGTCTTGGTAGAGTAACATAGAAAACAATATCGATAACTCTCCTGTATAATGCTCAAACTTAACTAAACTAGAAAAATATTTAAATTAAATGTACATGTATTTATTCTTCGTGCTGTTATATTAAATAATAATATAATAATAATGTGTACACTCTCAAGAAGTGCTGGACAAGATGGGAGGGTAAATAACTTAGTAGATACAACATTTGATCGAATAAGAAATAGTAAGGTCCTCAAATATCCTCAATTAGGAATTTGCAAACGGTCGAGTCAGGAACTTGTATTGCACACCTATGGTCGAGTCGACCTACCTGCACATCACGTGATATGCAAATAGATCGGGGTCATAACCCTTCTGGCGGACAATTATAAGCTCCGCATCTTGAGTTGTTCGGAGGAGAGGCATTTATCAGCTTGTCTTAATAGTAGAGGTGAATTAATCTGGTCTTAGTACCATTATGTCATAATAAAAATCCATGTTTTGTCACATGAAACAGTTCTGAGATAGATTGTTCTCGTTTGACAGCAATTAAGTTAATTGTACGTGTCACATACCCTGATAAGATTCAGTGTCAGTGTTGACAGCAGCTTTATGACAATGAATCCCTTTTGCAGAACAGTTTAGGTGGGTCACACTGATAACGCAGTAGCGGCTTTTACGCCGCAGATTTCTGAATGTTTAGACAAACGTTCATAACTTTTGTTACCGCAGAACAAGAATGGTTGCCAGTCGGTTCGGCTTTGCCATTCTGGGCATGGGAAATATGGGTAAGAGTCGTGGCACAGCAAAATACAATGCAGGGAAGTCCAATGAGCAGTCACGTAGAAGTTTTGTAAACTAAATTTTTTATTTGATTTCACTGATAAAACTGTCAACAGAGTTAGGCATACTCTATTCGTGTCAGTTCAGAGTGTGCACATGAGACTTGAAGATTGAGCATAACACTCTATTTAGCATATACAACATTACATAGCATATAATGATGTGGAGATAATAATAATATAATGAACATTTTTGTAGCGCTTTTCCAATGATTTGCTAGGAGCTCTTTACAGAAGTAACATACACATACAGATAACACTTGATTGAAGGTTTCAATAAATATATATTGTATCGGAGCCCATAAACTAAAATGCAGTTGATATTGTCTCTGAGAATTAGCCCCACAATTTGATGGATTTCAGCTGATCTCTCCTGTTTCTCAGAGGAAGGAAAATAATACTAAAATTACATTATATACACCATACCCGTGGTTTTTTAATACTTAGTGTAGATAAAGCATACTTATAACTATAGCTAGTGTTAATTGAAAGTTGAAAACTTCTATATATTACAAATTACTGAATGCTTTTATTGCATTACTCGTTTTTTACCACTGTCCTAGGATATTTCATTTTGAGAGAAGAGTGTGTTTTAAAATCAAGTATCATTATTATTATTAATATAGGTGCTGTTCATTTGAAGAATTTGGTTACATCACCAAGAGCGAGAGTGCAATGGCTGTTACGGTCTCAGGTGAAGGAGGCAAAGCATTTTGTGGAATCAGGTCGGACTAAATGCTCGCTGTGGTTCTCCAGCAGACCTTGACTTTGTTCTGGATGATTCAAGGTTATAAATACATTTGTGAGACCTGAAGCACTTTTTTAAACTTTATGACTTTTGTACTTTTGTTTCTTTGCAGTTTTAATACTTGTGTCATCTTTGATCACACTTTTGTCAGACCAGAACAAAGACAGACTAGCATTTGGATCAGAAATATAAAGGATGTCATTATAATAAAATCTTTAACAAAACTAAAATTGTTTTTTAATGGATTGGAAGTGAAAAGAATCTTTGGCAATTACTGAATTAGTTATATGCACAAGAAGTCACATACGGCGCTCATTGTACTAACAGCTGAATCTGCCTTATTTCTCAACAGTGTTGATGCTGTAGTAATTTGCTCCCCAACCACTGCTCATGAAGATCAAATTCAAAGATGTTTGAAGGCAGGTGAGTGACATCACATTGTTGACTACAGTAAATTTGATCATTTAATGACTGAATAAGTTTATAAGAAAAGGGTTTTAGATACAATTGTGATTGTTTCATATTCATTTAACATTGCATCAGTTTGCTGTGGATTTAATAGGTCTGTTCACCGATTGTGATGCTATGGACTCTACAGCCCAGCTATATTTAGCAAGTTTGTCTGCTATTACCTATTTACAGCAGTCTTACAAAATGCAGATGACTAACCAGTACAGACTCTTATAACCATATGCCATATAGGCAAAGAATTGTAAGTTCTAGGGTACAGCTGGAACCCAATCCTCTCCTCTTATGGCTTTTTACTTTCCCTGATAAATCAGGTGTTTATCTGTATGGTTGGCAGGCAGTTTTCTAGTCATCACAGCAAGCATCAAGTAGTCAACCTTTTGTTTCAAAGTCATCAGGCTTCCCTTCCTTGCAGGTTGGAGCTCAAATGCATCAATAGGACATTCCACGAAGAGTGCATTGCCCCCAAAACTCTATAAAATAGAAGTTGATGATGAAGATTTGTTTGGTTCCAGTACCATCCTTAATGAGATAATATTGCACTTTATAGGCCAGTTTAGGATCAGTGCTTCTCAGCCATATATAAAATGCAACTGCCATAGATTTGGTATGACATCTTTATCATTTCATTATTTGTCAACCACAGGTCAGGTTGAAGATCGTGACGAGCACAGACATAAAAGTCATTAATTAACTTCTGAGACAATCTTCATCTCGTTATAATGTTGAATTTTATATTTTACAAGAATGTCATTGCTTTCTGATCAGGCAAAGCAGTCTTCTCAGAGAAACCAGTAACACCTGAGCTTTCCACAACTACAGCATGCTATCGTTTGGCAGAGATAAAGAACAAACCACTGTTTTGTGCATTTCACAGGTAAAAGTGGTGCTGATTATTGTTTTCTGTAGTCTATCAATGGCAAAAGAAATATTGAGGCTTAAATAATAAGGGTGATTTGAATGCATATTGTGCTAGCATTATTATCTCTTAAGAACCCCAATCAGTTATGCAGGTCAACATTTTTGTAATATCTAATTATTAGTGCTGAAAATGTCTCTATTTTAATTTCAGGCGCTTTGATCCAAGTATAAGACAAGTTTATGCTGATGTTCAAAGCAGAAAGTTGGGAGAAGTGAAAATGATCCAGATCTCAAGTCATGATCCTCAGTACCCTCCAGTGAGCTACATCAAAACCTCAGGCAAGGCTTTACAGATATACTGCCTTGTTTATCCACATAGAAAATCCTGTCTCGAACGTTAGTGAAGAGAGCTTAGGTGGAAAAATGAGGCTGTCAAAGTTGCTTAGGCATCCAGGAACTTGATTACCTGCCCTTGAAGTAACAAAGCTATTTATGATGTATTGTTTCTGCAGAATATGGGCTTATGTTGATTGTTGCCTCATTCTTTTTTTTTAAAGTTAGTGGAACTGAACTTTATTTGTAATACCAGACAAACATTTTCTCTTGAAGGTGGTATAGCAAAAGATTCCACTATCCATGACTTGGACCTGAGTCTCTGGATAACAGGATCATTGCCAAAGAGAGTTTTCTGTCAGGGAGGTGCATTTAACCCAGAAGTTCGTGCATGTGGTGATCATGACTTGGTAATTGTGACCGTGCAGTTTCAGAATGGGACCATTTGTGTCATTGACAATGGCCGTCAGTCAGCTCAGGGCTATGATCAAAGGCTGCAGGTTTGCTAATTTTCATGTTTTTCAGTTTAATGCTGGCATTGTAGCATGCCATGCTTATTAGACTTCATTTCCTCACATACTGCACTTAAATTTTTGACTATGTCCAAAAAAAAAATCATTAAATGCCTTCACTTTTTCAGGAACACTGTAATAAAAGAAAAAATATTGTGTACTTTCATAATGATCAGTTCCTTGCTGTTTACCCCAATTCTACTGTGGGATAAAACGATCTGCTATGCTTGTACTCTCACAGGATCTGTTGGAATATGTAGAATAATTCTTAACGTTAGCATAGCTCTGTGTGAACATGTCTCAGAAATAATTGTCTTTTAGTTCACTTGAAATAGATGCTAGTCTTGCTTAGAGTTCCAACTTGGGTTACATAATCAGTACATATGCAACTCAACTCTGTTTCAGGAAAATGATTTTATTACTAAATTTTTGTTTATCTTCTCCCCATAACAGATCAATTGCTTTTTACAGGTATTATGTCAGAATGGAGGTTATACAGTATCAAACCGCTCAACATTATTAACATCAACCCTGGAACATAAAGGTTCATCACTTCCCCCATGTGAATCTCATTTTGTGATACGGTATGCAGATGCATATCGCTTGGAGATGGAGCACTTCCTCAATGTTCTTGAAGGTATTGCAGCATTAAAAAACTGCAGCTGCTTAATTCCTCCATGTCTGTTATGAATCATGTTGGCTGGATAGAGATACTATAGTTAGAGATGGGTTTATATAAAATTTCTACATATAATGAAGCACATGATTGAACTTATATGCAATTGCTTAATGCTGAACCGTGTTGAGCAATTCTGAACATGGATGAAGATGGGGAAGAAGAGTAAGCTTTAGTTACACTAGGTATTTCTCAACCAGGTGGGTTGTGAGGCTCGACTTGAAATCTTTGAAATGAAAAAGGCAGAGAATTTCAAATGCTGGGACCAGAGAACAGGGAACAGGAACCAAATTTCTACAAGAATATTTGCACAGATATTTTGTCAGAATAAAAATAAACATATCTTTTAAACCAAATGCCAAAATTAAGTTACTTTTAAAAGCTGCTGTGGTGTGTACTATCTGTATCTCTCATGTTGTGCATTAAAATCCATAATTTGTTTTTGTTGCGGTGAAGGTAAAGAGGAAATGGCAGTAAAGCAGGAAGACACACTGGCTGCAATGGCACTTGCTGAAGCTGTTGCCAAGTCTGCCACCACAGGCCAGCCAGTTGACATGTAGACCAGTATACGTGGTGCATATAATCAATTTTCCAACTAGTATTAAATACAGTAGCTCATTAACATTGTTTTCTATACATAACTTTGTGCTTAGAAAGTCATGTTAGCACTGAGAATAATGATTATGTTAGTACTATGATTAGAGCAAGTCGTGTTGGTATTGTAGCAATGATTAGGGTGGAGAATATTGTACATTTAAAGGACTTTCTTAAGAACTTCTTAACTGGTTTGCTTGCTTGTGTCTGCTGTAGGACTGGCGTGTCTATGAATTATGTAAATAACGAAATGATTTCTTTACAAATGTGCTTAATCTAAGCCTCACAAAACACCATGAGCATTAAAAAATGATGCTTCTTTTAGTTCTGAAGGAGCATTAAGGCCCATATTTTAATACGGTTCTTTTCAAGTCACTTTAAAGATGCGACTGTGTAGCTGTGTTGGTTATTACAGGTTTATTAAAATATTTATTTTACTAATGATATGTGTAATCAGTAAGAATCTGTCAGCTGCAATTTTTCCCGGCAGATTACATGCAATTCTTCTGGTTTAGTTTTTGTTGATTGTTCTGTTATCTACTATAATATGCAATAGTAAAGTACTGAGATATATAAATACACACTGATTCAAGATCGAAAAGAATTAAATCATTTTTTTTTCATTTGAGACAATATTCAACACGCACACACACACAAAAACATCATTCACAAAATACAAAAACAAACACAGAAAAAACATACAAGCAAAACATACACATACAGTAGTATTGCAAATAATGAGGTGGTATTAATTAAAATTGCAGGTGCTAAAATCATATTAATGTATGAAAGAAAGCGTGAAGGTCTGATAGCCAGCTGACCGTAGGGGCACTAGACTTAAGTGGTTCATGGAAGGCAGAGGTACACATTTCTGCTGGACAGTTGCTGGGTCTTAGGGGGAGTTCTGAACAGTGGCCTCCCACAAGTTGAAGACATCAACTAAACACTATGAGCATAGTCCTCCCATCCCTCCTTGTGCCCCCCTGAAAGGTTGACAGGTTTTGATAGCTTTCATTCTACCAGCAGCAAGAATCGTGACTGGGCTTGCACGGTGAACTACAAAAATAAAATACGAAAGAGTGTTGGGTGCTGAGTTAAGGCAGGAATAATCGGTGCTGTAACAATGGAGGGCGGACCCGTGAGTTGTAATTTTCACCGACTGAGTGAGGGTCGTGGGTTGAAGATTCTCGCAGCATGCACAGTTTTTTTTTCTCTAAAAATGGCAATCCACTTACAAAGGTAGACTAGCTCAGCTCATGACAGAGTCTCGAGGCCTCAATTGAGGAACTGGAGGATCAGCTTAAGTGTCTTATTGTACCTTCCACCACCCACCACACTGACATCCGTACATGGAGCTTGCAATGCTAGCATTCTGTGCACCATTGCTCCATTGAATTCAAGATAAAGCACCTCATCCGCACTTTATATTCATGTGCACGCTTTTTAATTTTCAATGGACATGGATTCTATTCATAGATATAATGGAAAGCCTCCTACAAAAGCTGTTTATCTAGACTCCGGACAAAAGCAACCTATCAGAATGACGCTTCAAATCATTCACCAAGACGAGAATTTGCAACATCAAAATGTTGCGAAAAAAAATGTAGTACATTAAAAAAAAAAACAAACAAAAACAAACAAAAAAAAAAAAAAACAAAAAAACAAAAGAACAATAACAGTAAGCCAAAACATCTTCCCATTCACCTTTCCCACAACAACAAGGCTGGCTACGAAGCCTAACTTGGCAAGTCTGATGGTTTACAGAAAGAGTGCTTATTCTTCAAGCACCTGATTGAACTGTGTTGCATTGAAAACTTGTTTGACAGTACCTGGAGGCGAAGGGTCGACATTCACCTGCATATTTGCCTGGGCTCCTTAGTACACATCCCGCTGTAAAATAGAACATAACCACTTGTATTTCGGGCGGGTGTCAAGGGTGGATGTGATGACGTCTTTACATACACCCTACTCGCTATACTTACTCGCTCTCCCTACCATGGGTGTAGAGGACACTTCTTTGCTACCAGATCCCAGCAAAGTATGTCGTTAGCAGCTTGACTTCACAGGCGGCAGGATACAGTTTCCTGTCTCCACTCCTCTCTCCCTGTTGCTGATTCTCATCCCATCCAGACCATGTTACAATAATGGTTACAGTAATTACTATGGCGCCTAACGTACACCTTTCAGTTTATTTTAGCCACTGAAACAAAAGATCGTTGGTAAAGGCAAACACAGCTTCATCGAAACTGTTGGACGGGAGGTGACGACGTGGACAACGACAAATGATCGAGGAGTGTTGAGGGGAGATCGTGTTAACACGCCGTAGTCCGCTGATGAATATTATCCCTTCTCATCTTTGAAACTTATCCTAAGGTCACAGGCATCGTAAAACTCCTTGGCCATACCCACCCTCAAATCCCCTGTGGGTGAGTTTTGCGCCAGACTAGAAAAGCAATTAGGTGTAGCGTACCTGTGAACAGGATGTAGACGCTCACCTGCACAAGACACGCGGACAGGTGAAGCGAGAACCGACCAGGCATGACGGTGTAAACTTTCTGCAATTTTAGTCCATCTACAATGGAAGATCGACTTTAATAGTTTGACTTTTGGGTGCATGGGGAGGTCAAGCAACACCTGGTGACCCCCAAGAGGTTAGTTCAAAGTTTGTACTGTTACCTGTGTCAACAAATACCTAGGTCATATCGGTGCATTGACTGCCAAACAGGAACATGGCGTCCAGCATAACGCAGATTTCTGCGCAAGGTTCGGCACCAAGTGTGGCTTTTTCACAGACCACCATCGGAGAAGGGTCGCACCTGTACAAGGAGACATTCCAGGACAGGATCAGACAGTGGCGACAATGGCTGGCTGGAACGGATTTCGAAGGACATTATGTGATCATGGGGCGCGCAGCGCAGAACTGGCGTGAGTTTTTTTTTTTTTCTTGAATCCCTTATTTTAAATGTGAAATATTTGTACTTAAATCTTGATAAAAAAAAAAAAAAAAAATACTCATATAAGAACAAAGTTTAAAGCGCAGAAAAGCAGCAAATCCTTGTCCTGATTGGCCCTGATGACCTCGGAAACTTTCTGTCTTCTCCATCCTTTACCCGGGACGCACCGAATGTTAGGTGATGTGCCAATTTATTTTGTATTTTATCTGGCTCATCTTTTACCTCTTTTTAATTATTCCGGCAGGATCTCTTTAACAAAACCTGATGCCATCTGGCCGAACTTGGAACTGATAAATTTTCCGGACAATTACACCATGAATTTTTCTTTCTCTTGATGCGATTGTTATGCCAACCATCATTGTGAGGGTCGGAATCATCAGCTAGTGCACACACTATGTTGTGTATTTTCTGTCGAGTTCCAGTAGAAAAGATCTTTTCTCAAATTTATCTTTTCCTGCTCGCATTCTACTGGTCCTTTCCTATGGCGAATCGCATAGCAGATTTTCCCGTCTTGTATGTGTTTTATGTCTTTCTAGCTTGATAATATGTCATACATTTGGTATCTGTCTGTTTGCTTTAAATGTTTTGCATTCCGAAAAGATACAAAGTGTACAGTGGGATGCGGAGATGCTGAACTTTGAGGATGGGGGTGATAGTGTGGGTAGCAAACTCCATGGTGACAGTGAACTACGCTCACATTCGCATTTACGAAAAAAGATGGTGGTGTGCATGAGTGCAGCCATGTCGGTGGTAGAATCAAAAGACAAAGCAACTCTTAACAGGAAACCAAACCCATTGCAAAATGACTCACCTCGTTATCGCAATCACAAAAAATGATGAAGAATACGATAAAATTTATCATCATATTAATCACATTCAAGGTTTGCAAGTCAGAGTGCCTCCCCCACCAAAAAAACAAAAAACACACAAAAAAACAACAACAAACAAACAAACAAAAAAACAACAACAAACACCCCGTATCTTCTTTGATTAATGCCTTTGTTTTGTGTTAGTGTCTCCTTTTTCCTTTCTTTAGATCGAGGGCTAGATGTTAAAAAACACAACTTTTGCTTATTCGGTTACCCTTGTAAATATTTGTCATTTCTCTCTCTCATACACACAAACACATTCGACTCCCGTAGCTTTTTTTTTTTATTTATTTTTTTTTTTTTTATTTTGTGAAGAATCACATCTTAAGCATTGTGCTGAAGGCAGGGGTGTATATGTAAATATTCTTGCCACCTCTGTATCTACACGTGGTACGTGTAATTTGCTTCCCAAACTTTACCTACTGTGATTTTATTGTTCTCTATAAGTCTTGCAGTTGACCTGAGTCATGCATGGGCTTATTGGAACGAAAGAATTTCACATTAACATTTTTTAATGGCTGGTGTTGTGGCTAGGGGCGAGGTGTAGGGAGAAAATGCGGTGCGGCGCTTCAAGCTGGGAGATGATGGAGATGCGAAAGATGCCCGCTGGTTGTGAAATGGGAAATAAAAATTGTGCTTTCTTTCTCTCTATTCTCATCGGTATCGCTTTCAAAATAAGATTTTGCAAAAAAATTTTCAAAACGCAATGACATATATGTTAAAATTCCTTCTGAATAGTATTTTTTCGTTTGGAACCCCGGTAAAAGTAAGAGAAATTAAACAGGAAAAATAAATACACCCTGAACATTTCAGTTGCCTCTTGTGTGTTTTGAAACAGTAAAAATATCTGAATATAATCAGCTACAGGAAGCTCTACTTAAAATTCAAAGGCAATAAAGGAGACTATATAAATTCATATTTCATGGTCAAATAGTTGCATGGATGATGCTGTCGTCTTGACTCGTGCGGTGATCGAAACTACTTCTCCATTTTTTCATGATAACCTCTCTATAACGAGAACATTGAATTCTTCGTTCAGTTTTAAAAGGTGAAGTAGAGTTAGAATATCTATAATGTATAATCTCTAAATTTTACCTTATATATAGTTCTGTTATTACAGTTAGTAAAACTTCTCATTTGATATGAAATAAGCAAACAAACAGTTTGGTGACTATGGGATTTTCAAATAGTCTGGACATAGCCTTGTTTTGAGGCTTATCCACTACACTGTCAGAAATTTTTGATGGATTGATGGGGAAATATTTGAAATTATGGCGTGAATTCAAAAGTAAGTGTGCATCTGTCATCCGTTTGTTTAACATTAAATAAAACAAGATAGAGGAAACTATATTCAAGTCATGGAAAATACTTTTGAAAGTAAAGGATTGTGGGTCTTTTATACAGCATTATGAATGCATTTTTGTAAGCTGCAGAAAAAAAATCAAGCAATTATATTGTTCACACTATTGTAAAAAATATTTACTTAAACATCGTCTTGTGCTTTCTCATTTGTTTTTAAATCTCTCTTTGCCAGTGTTCCTCATCATTGGATATACAGTACTCTATGCTTCGTTGGTCAGTCTGGGTGTGACATTTATGGCTGCCTTCTACTGGGTGATCGACTGGAACTACCCGATGCTTCAGCCTCCAGACTCCATCCTCCAGACTCCTGGAATGAACTTCCGACCTCAGCCAAACATTTACACCTCACTGGTGTACTCCATCAAGGGAGTGTCCACCACGTACTATCAACACATGGACCACCTCGACAGTTATTTGAGATGTGGGTATAACAGCAACAAGTACTCAGGGCTATTTTAAGAAGTGTATACAAATGTTTAAAACTGTTTTACTTGAAATGAGTGGGTAATTTGAGATTTGGGAATAATAATTACATGTGGAATAATTTAAGATGTGAATATAATAGTTGCATGTACATCTGGTCGACACACGCTTCTTCTTCTGTCGTCCTCCTACGTGTCCCTGGAAGACCGTGTTCCCTACGCGTGGTGTCTGGTGACCACGTGATGTTAGTTTTCGCTCTTTGAATGGCGAGCAGCATTTCCCAGGGGGACCCACCAAGGGGACGACAGCACTGTGTACAAATTTGTTAGTTTTGAATTACTTGTAAGAGATATGCTTCACATTACGAGGCCATGAATATATAGAATGGACTTGATAGGGGATGTGTGTAAACTAATAGTACTCTCTCACTGAAAACATACCCGCACCATACGTACATATACCCCACACACGGGTATGTCTGAAAAGTAACGGGGCTAGTGTTTCAAACGATGGATTTCAATTTCAAAAAAAACAAACTACATGGTTTCCCCTTCAAAGTAATCCCCCCTCGATTCTAATGCACTATTTTATGCTTCTCTGCCATACTTCTGTGCACTTCTGGGAGGATTCTCAAGGAGGCCGTCTGTACGATCCTCTTGATGGCCTTCACGTCCTCAAAACGGGTCTCCTTGACGATCCCTTGAGCTTGTGAAAACAGTCACATGGGACAAGACTGGGAGATTGTTCCAGTAAGGTGATGTTCTTCTCGGCCAGGAACTGCCGGATGTTACGGGCGTTGTGAGCGGGTGCATTGTCGTGGTGGAGCAGAGGACCGTAACGACGTGGTAACGACGGAGCTGAGGAGCCTCCCAAAAGAATCTCCCTGTCATCGTTTACATGCTGACGACACGCATCTGTTTCACATCGCCGACTTAGACTTTCCCTGTCATCATAGCTATAGAAGCTTGGATAAGTGACACCAAAGACTGGATGCTGTGAAACAAGCTGACGACAAAACGGAGGCTTATGAAAACAAGAACAACAACAAAAATCGACCATCACATATTGGTATACCAAACACCATGAAAGAAGGCCAACATCACCGTTTCGTCATCAAAACATCTTGGCTTCATTGTCACCTCTGACATGGCCCTTGATGACAGGTTGCAGCTTCTGACAGTGTAGTGTGCACGAGATGTCGAAGATGTGCGCCATCTGCCACCTTCTTCTCTTGTCTGAGCGTTCTCTCGCTGTACTCTGTTTCAATATCAATATCTGATTACTGTCAACTCGTTGCTGTAGGATACCCCACAGATCTCATTCATATACTCCAGAAAGTACAGAATTCTTCTGCAGTTCTGGAAGCACTTCATTCTGTTTCTTAATTTCTGAAGGTGGTCTCGCAATATAAAACTCGTACATTATAACTATTATAGCTAACGATGCCCTCACAGTTACTTAGAAGGTTAATTATGGACGACTAGGGAGGCAGCAATCATGAAAAGTATAGGGTAGGCACACCATTGTGTGGATTGTTGTTAAGTAATGCTCAAGGAAGAGGTGTGCTTTCAGTGCACATTTAAAATATTCATTAGAGGGTAGGTGGCGGCTAATGAAGGGGAGAGAGCTCCATTGTTTTGCTGCACAGTAACTAAAAGCCCTGTAGCAATATGTTGTTGTTCAGCTGTTCTGGTGACAGAAATAATCAGGGTACGGTCATAAGACAAAGAGCGTAGTTGTCTGGCTGGGATGTAGGGGAAGAGTTCAGAGAAATAGGGCAAGAACCTGCAAACAAATTAAAACAGCACAGATGAGAAGCGAATGCAGAAAATGAATGAGAGGAGTGACATGGTCCCGTTTCCTGGCTGTAAGCACCAGATGTTTAGCAGAGTTCTGTATTTTCTGGAGTTTGTGAATGTGGTATGAGGGGCAAGTTGCACACAAGGAGGAGCAGTAATCAAGTCTGGATAAAACAAACTCACAGACAAGAGTGTTGGAAGCGCGCATCGACAGAATGTGACAGATGGCGCTGATCTTACGGAGCTCATAATAGACAGACAGCTGTAACTTGCTTATCATAATAGGTAGACAGCTGTAACATCTATCATAATAGACAGACTGACAGACAGCTGTAACTTGTTTATCATAATAGACAGACTGACAGTTGTAACTTGTCCATCATAATAGGTAGAGACAGCTGCAACGTCTATCATAATAGGTAGAGTGATAGCTGTAATGTCTATCATAATAAACAGACTGACAGACAGCTGTAGCCACTGTCAAAGGCAGATGTCTGTGGTTATTTTGATGACAGCAGTTTTGGTGCTGTGAAAGGGCAAGACAGGCAATGGGGTCAAAAAAACATACCGTATTATTCACAGTTTTGAGGTCAGGGACTTGCCTGACTTAATAACAAGGAGAAAAATGGAATTGCTATAACCATCATTTAGTTCGAGTGAAAAAGAACTATTCTAGCTGCTATCCAAAAGTACAGTTTGGCCAGGGGGGTTAGATCCGATTTTTTTTGGCAGATTATTAATATTTCTCATGCAGTTTCTCACTAAGATGAAAAAGTATGGATAAAAAAATTTTTGTTACAAAAATTATCTTAGCTCTTCATTGCAGGTGTGACTAGTTCCTACTCACTCATTTTCCTCAGCTGGTTGTGCATTTGCCAGGAGAGCAGGAATATCTAGCATTGACAATATTGTATTGTTTCGCTTGCACACCTTCAAGTATGTCATAAGAGAATGTGATGTCTTTGGCAGGCAGTATGCACAATATGCTTTGTAATGAAGCACAAATTTATAACATTTAGTAGACCATCAGATTTATAAGCTGCAACCGTAAGTTTCCTAATGTAACTGAATTATAAAAATATATGGCTCCAGTTTGCTTATTCCTTTTAACATTATTTTCTGTATTGCATAATTTTCCACCACTGTCTACTTTTGTCCACAGTCTATGAAAATCAAAGACAGCAAGGTGAAAACTACATTGACTGCAGTGAGATCAGAGAAAGACGAACAAAAGACTTTAACAAAGTTTGCCGCTTCGATCTTATTGAGTTGGGCCCAATGTGTGTGAAACAGCTAAGCTATGGGTATGATGATGGCATGCCATGTGTGCTGCTGAAAATAAACAAGGTAATGGGGAGCATATTTCATTTATCAGTAGAAGCAAAGTTGTCAGCAAATTTGTCGGGTGTGTGTGTCTTCTTTATCAATCAATTAGCATGGCAGGAAACAGTTAATAGTGATTTTAGTCTTTTATTTTTTTACATCAAACTTGATGACCCAGAAAAAATGTGTGTAGTGGAACTGAAATTTCAATCCAAGATACAGTCCTTATAATATTCATGGCAAAGACCACTGTGCAACGAGACTGAGAATCATAACAAAACATAATAAACGATATTTCTCTAACTGAGCTTATAATAATCCTGTCATTTCAATAAATGAAGTCCCTTGTCTGGTTCTTCCTTCAAACTGTTTAGCGTTATACCAGGAGTTTCCATTCTGCAGCACACTGTGGGTGGCCATCAGGTCAAAACTTTTACATTCAGTGCTATAATATCATTTTCTAGACACCTTTCACAGCTGACGAAAATGGGTCAGATTTTTGTGTGCAGACATGATAGAGTTAAAATCATCATAAGTTGAGTTAGAAATTTTTAGAGTTAGCAGATGTTACTGAGAGTTGACAGGAATTTTTAGTGTTTTTAACTTTAATTCAACATGTCTATCTTGCCACATTACTAACCCTAGACTGAAAAATACCCCATTGCAATCTTGCAGGTGTTTGGATGGATGCCAGAAGAATACACTAATGAAACAGTTCCGGAGGATATTAAGGATAAATGGTCACAGTGGTGGATGACCCTTACTTGTGAAGGGGAGGTCAGTTTAGTTTATTGTTGTTGTAGTAGTGATATAGTTCTTGTTAATATATCAACCTGCCAGATGGAACTGGTACATGGTCAATTCCCCCAACTTGCCTTTGTGACATAGATACCTCGCAGCATGATTGGAAACAAAGTTAAAAGTTAAGCAAAATGGTTTGTGAAATGCACTTATTTCTTTGTACATGTTTATCTTTCTAAACTATCTTTGTTAAAATTGTTTCACTTGAAAAATATTAATTAGACAAGACTTTGTTTCCTATGTTTCTACTTCCAACAGTAGAATGAGTAGGAAAAAAAAAACAAACCAAAAAACCTCAGAAGCAGCATTTACATGCTTCCTAACATGATTACTAAGTACAATCATTGCACACGCATTACTATCATATCATCACTAATACAAGCATTACATACATTAGTAACATGATCACTACAATCATTACTAACATGACTACTAATGACAGTTATTGCACATACATTATATATATATGCTTACCAATTCTAGTCTTTTTTTGTGTGTACTGAATAAAGATTAATCCTCCTTGTCCTCAGTAATTCTGGTTAAAAAATATTTTAAGTTTAAAATTTGCCTTTCAGACGGCAGCAGACAAAGAAAACATAGGACCGATCTCCTACTACCCAGCAAATGGCTTCCATTTCAAGTACTTTCCCTTCCGCAATCAGCAAGGTTATAGGCCACCGCTGGTTATGGTGCAGTTTCCAGATGCCACCCCAGGCATCCTTCTGATGATAACATGCAAAGTGTGGGCACGTAATATCATCCATGACTTTAATGAACAAACAGGCCTAGTTCACTTTGAGCTGTTAGTTGACTGAATGATATTACATTAGTTGTTGGTATAGAAGTTTAAAAGCTTTTTTATGGCTTGCTTTTTGAGCAGTGGTGCTTTTGTACTCATGTTCATACTGTCTTCTTTTGTTCCCATTTCTGTACACTTCTTTGTGTGTACATTTGCAGAAGAGCAATAAATTAAAAAAAAAGGAAAAGTGAAAACTTAGAAGCTGAGAAGTACTGTAGTCCATGCATTCAGACTACATCTGTACAAGTTTACTTTGTCATTCATTTTATCATTATTTTCTTAGATATTTACCTAAAAACATCCAGCTTGCTCAGTAATCTTTACTCTATGAGAAGGATGCTAGTAAACATGTTTATGCAGGAAGATTCTTGTTTTCAAGAACTTCAAACCATACATAGCTCTTGGTACTGGTTTGTAGAAAGATGAACAAAGTTTCAACACAGGATGACTTCCATAAGGTTGTCACAAATAAATAATTGCGTATTTAGTTTGAATGAGCCTCGAAATGTGCTGAGAAACATGACATAATTTTATTTAAACATATTCACAGTGCATGGAAACAGGATAGCCAGTCACTATCTGAAATATGCTGGCATCTGTGATCAGTATGATGTTTTCAGATGTGGGACTTGTGACAGTGATCTGAAAAAGAACCATGCTGATGGATGCCCATGTAGAACACTACAAAATGTACTTTTTTCCGTTTACATAATAACGATTTGAGAATGTAGGGGTATACTTATCAAAAGAGAAATATTTTTTCAGCTCAAGTGCATGGTGCCATCTTAATATAAAAAAATTAAAGTTGATTTATTTGGCTTCTTTCTCAGATCAGTATTAATAAAACAGTATTTGAAGTGCTGAGAATATAGGGCAAAACAGGGCTAACCTTTCACCATGTGCCTTCCTTAGTAAATCAAGAATTGATTTGCTGGATAGCAAATATATAATATACAACATATTTAGCAAAATGGATGCATACATTTATCTGTTATGTTGGGGTGATTAATTTGCAAACTGTGCTAAGCTTGTCCAGTCATGCAGATTGGTATGTACTGATTGTGTTGCACAATATTCTGAGACAAAGAAAATGGACAGAAGAAAGATCCATCAGAAACACAAAAATCTACCATGCCATTAAAACAAAAAGATTTCATATATATTTATTGGATATTCCTTTGTTAATGTTTCCCTTTTGCAGAAGGATTTATGGCAAATGTATTTGTGATTGTGTGTGTCCTTTTTTTGAAAAGGATTTGCAGTATTGCAGAAAGAAATGCCATTTGTTATCACTTTTTATGTGATAAAAAGCTAAATTTTATTTTCAAGCATGACTGATATAACAAAGAAAGCGTCACTCAAGCAGTGGGAAGCAGTTGACTATATTCTCCATTTACTAAATAAAGAGAAAATCATCTTGAGATACAGCGAGAGGAAAATCTTTTTCAGGATGTCTAGAGCATCAATTCCATAACACAAAAAAGATGTTACAGTACGAATTCTTGCTGTCTTATCTCCTTTGTGTCACTTTTCATTTGAGTTAAAAAAAACAACTGTGCAAACAGATTTGCAAACACAAATCTTAGTTGACATCACACAAACTTTGATTTAGAATATCTCTGTGCAATTATGAGATTAGCTATTTCTTGATATTATTATTAATATATTTTGTCAACCTGATTGTTTATGTCAAAGCACATTGAGTTTGCTGCCAGCAGGGAGATTTGCTACGAAATTGTCTTTCATTATTATTATAAATACAAAAAATACAAGAATATTGTTCTTTCCATTATATTATGGCTATGAAAAATAAAAACCAGTAACTTTTTCAAATGATTTCAACTTGTCACAATTTTAAAAAAATCAAAAAAAAGCTGTAAATAAGTTTAGTTTAGTTCTTGTTACTCCTCGAGAAGCATAGAGCCACAGCTGTAAATAAAGGTTTATTGAAACAAGCAAAAATTCCAGGGTTAATAAAATACAGAATTTTTTGTCTTGTGTACATTTCTTCTGCTTTTGTTTTATTGTTTCATACTGGGTTTGGAACGCAAATCACAAATGCAAGGAAAATATAACACGAAAGAAAATGTTTATATTTTAGTTCTTGTATGTCATTTAAATCATGATATTCTGCATAAAACTTTCAAGAATGAATGAGAAAATATTTTTTATATAAAAATATGCATTTTTCTTTTATTATTTGTTATCCATATATCCAGAAATTTATTCACAAATAAACAGGATCTTAGAAATTAGAACACATTTTCGTTTGCAGCACAAAATATTTGATGAAAATAGAATATTTCTTGTCTGCAGAAATGCTTTATTTTCAGTTACAGAGGATTATTTGACACAAGCGTTTTGCACTTTTTGCTTCATTTTTCACTTGCAATACATAGGTTTTTTTTTCTTTTTACCACTTATGCATTTTACACTGTAATTATGGATGTTGTGATCAACATATCCAATGCAAATGCTTACTCACATGTTAATATTGAATGAGTATTTGTACATTAGTTTATACATAATTAAATTTCTTTTACAGATGAGTTCTAATTTGGATGTGTGATTGTATCTCATCATTTTAGAAAACGATTTTGGATTTTAAGTCTTTAAGCAAATGCAGCCAAAGACATTTTCTAAAGAAAGTAGTTTTATTATAAACTGCACTGCATTAAAAAAAATCTACTCTTAAAATACAGAACAAAGATGTGAATGATTTGTCCTTATCATCCTCAAGGATCAGAGTGGAATGTCTAATGGTAAAGCTCAAAATATGTCATAGTTATAGAGTAAGGGGAGAGAAGGGAGACTGTAAAGAGCTCTTTTAAACCTACTGTTTACTAGAATGTTCTGGAAATTGTGTGCTTATATATACATATATAATGGATATACTTATGCAGTCATTTTTCTTGAAATTGTTATTTCTATATATATATATACTGCACATACTTATGCAAACATGCCTGCACCCATACTTTTCACAGCTCGTTGAAAGGATTGAATGCTAAAGATATCAACGACAAAGTAGTCATCAGCTCTTTCACTTTCATAATTTACAGGCAAAAAATTATGTTTACTCAGTGTTAGAGTTAGAAACACACAACTGTAAAGAGCTAAATATAGGAACAAGATTTTCATTTTAATTATTATATTAAAGGTATTGTCTTTTGTTATAACTACAGGATTAAATATATTTGCTCTTGTCAATACATTTTACACCACAACAGAAGTTATTAACCTGCTTCATAGAAGTATACTTTGAAAGCAGCTACCATGGTAGAGTTACACTTTACTTTTCACTTTAAAAAAAAAAAAAAAAAAAGAAAACCCCCCCGAAAAATAACAACTGCAAACACCAAACATATTTATGCTTTATTAATCTTCCATTTATGCATAAAATTTATACAGCTTTCCATATTTAGATAAATATAAGCATTAACCTAAAGATTAAGCTACCTGTGGTTTGTTTTTATAAAGGACACAGTCATGAATTATTTCCTAAGGAAATGCTGTTAGTAAGGAAGCAAAGCAAAAAAAAAAAAAAAAAATTATTCCAAAAGTACAGCACAAGCCACTAATAATTTAAGAATTATAGTGCTGGATTAATAAAGTTTTCCCACATAACTCTGCAGGGTAATCATAGTTATGGTTTTATATCAAATTTGCCACAATTTTTCAGTGCAAGCAAACCAGAAAAGTTGATGTTGATAGTATGTAACCATCTGTCTTCAATTATGGGTGCAAAATTAATTCACCAAATTTAAAAGATCACTTCAAAAGTCTACATTACAAGATGCCTTAAAAAAGGAAATCAAGTGCATGTACTCACACACAAAAGAGTGAAAGTGTGTGTTATATTTCTTCTACCTTAATTTGTTCCAAGAAATAAAACTCTATTATTCTGAATTTCTTATTTGTCTTTACCTAAGAATAAATCTCGTTGTACACACACGCAGATGCTTCAATTTCTGTAGTTTTAATCTCTCTTTGGAGAAGTGGCATTCCAGTAGATTATCATTTGTAAAGCAATGATGCCATTGAAGATGGAAGAGACGATGTAAGTGAAAACAATCAGCTTATCCCCAGTCTCCTGAACGGATGTGAAAATCCTAGCTATGGCACCCAGAAACATAAGAAAAACGGTGATTGCTGAGAGTTGCCCTGTACTTTTATTGCGGTGATTAGCATAAGCCTGGATTGCCTGGATAAAACATATCAATAATACAATTAGTACAAAAGAATGTCTTTCACTGTCTGCATGTCACAGATTGAACAAAATGATGGAAGATAAAAATATCAGCACAGGTAAGCCAAGAATTAAAATAGCAACAACAAATAACAAAATCTACCTATATCTTTTAGATAAACTCAAAAAGAAACAAGTTTGATGTTCGGTAAAACTAAAACACACTCGCTCATCCCTTTAGATCTAAACAAGCACTGATGCACCTTTTCCTCACAAGTTTAACAAAAATCATTTTTTGGAGCAAAGGTAATAAAATTTCCTTTTAAATGTGTCATTACAAGAACTTTAAATGCTGCACAGGACAAAGTATTATTCTATACTTAAAACACAGGATATGCCAGAGGAGTAAGCAGCTGAAGATTGCCTTAACCACTCCATGTTATTGTTAAGGTGCATCATCTATGATTAAACTATATTCTGTGGCCTACCAGCTCCATAGAAAGAATGAAAAAAGGTAAAGGTTATCCCTTTAAGCTATTTAGGTCACTAGGTGATGAGGTGTTAGAGACCACATTTTTCTTGAGGACAGCATTTTTGTGAGGGCAGTGCCCATCCTGCTTCTTCAGCTTCCACCAACCATCCCTAGGGTCAGGTTCCCACTCTGACAGCTGGATAAACTTCTATGTGCTACATGGGCATTGAAACCACCCTGCCTTCAGGTTCGGATGCCAGTTCTCTAGCCACTATTAGCTTTCCCAGAAAGAATGACAGGAAGAAAAGGGGCTAAAACAAACTTAAAGCAAAAAGATAGTGGGAGTGGGGAGAAGGGAAGATGGCCAAAATGAAGCAAAAAAGAAAACAAAATAGTGGGGAAAAGATTTTACATTCTAAAATTAAATTGCATAAATGAAAGAGACATGCCTACCTTGCTAATCACGATGAAAAAGACATTTGAAGCTTGTAAGGCAGATAGAAGTTGATCAGGAGCCGCAGGTGACAACAAAAAAGACATAGCGGCTAAGTAAACACCCAAGTATCCCATAGCTGCTGCTTTCTTGCCTTCAAAGTGCAGCACCAAGAATGCTATAAGTACAGTCTGTATGGCCATGAAGATAGCTTCTCCATAGGAACTGAAATTTAATACTTTTCTGAATGAAACTGGTGACAAGACAGAAGTGTTCTGATGGGGTTTCTCCATTGATTTTTAAGCATTTTTGGAGGATTAATAAATTCAGAAAAAATAAATATTTCAACACATCTATTACTTTTAAATCGTTTTGCTGCTAGAGGATTATGATGATTATTAAAGTAATAGTATTAGCCTACACAGTTGCTGTTGTTGCAGATACAGCATAAGTAATAAAAGATGGGCTAATCAACTGTGTTCATGTTAGTGATACATCTCAGTTCATAACAGTTAAATTTCATGATATCCAACCCATATTACTGTACCACATGGTCAGTTTCTGATGTGACTACAATGACAGTTAAAATGCACACCTGTCATATCAAGTTTCATCTTTGGACACAAGGAGCAGAATATCTGCTTAACAAATGAACCAAGGGTCATTTAGCAAGGACAGCAAATAACTTTTACAAAACAAATGCAGCAATGATTCAGCAAACCTGAATGGAAACTTTCTGGCAAAGCTGTAGGACCAGCTGGCAGAGATGGCCAGCAGTTCACATGATACACTGGCCACACTGATTCCTTTCCCACTGTGTGAATGCAGGAGCTTCACAATCTGAGGCACTTTCACTGTCAACAAAGCAAAGCTAGGATGTTGACGCTTAAGAAGAACTCTTTTTGTCACTGAAATGTTAAACTATATAACAGAGAATACTTTGTCTAAATAAACCTAAAGTTCTTCTGAAAAGTTGCAAAAGGGTTGATATCATATGTAATAAATCGTTTGTCTCTCTTGATACCTAAAATGCAATGGAAAAATGGTTACTGGAATGTGAATATTTAATAATACCTGACTCAATTATATACAGAAATGTTTCATGGAAATATCTTAGTGGTGAAGACACCTTTAAGTCATGCACATTATTGACTGCCTTACCTATAAGTGATCCTAGGATGATGCTGTAACCAAGAACTTTGCTGATAAACACTTTGAGACATGGTACTGAAAGAAGAGTAATTGAGAACAATGTAAACAAATACAAGTAATAATGACAATAAAGTAATTTTTTATAATCCATTTACTGACTTTAAGTGCAATGTGCTTTACAAAAACAAAACAATAAAAAATGCACAAATATACAAATTTACACAATTTCCAAAAATGTATATAGCAAAAGTATACATAGACCAAAACATAAAAAAATAAACACACAAAGCTAACACAATGCATCCTAATATAGCCAAAATATCTGACAGTCAAGGCCATCAATTGAAACTTTGAATTTCTTTTATTTAAAGTAATATTTTACCTTATTACATATACATTATTACAACATATGAATATTTTTAAATGACAGAAAAAATCACGAAAGAAAAACAGAAATAATTATTTATAAATAGTTGGTGTGTTTGCATGGACTGGAATAGCAAAGGAAGCCAAAAGGCAGCAAGAACAAATAATAACAAAAATTACTGCCTGGATTTATTTTAAAATAAAACATTTAAATCAAGCAATTTTCCTTTAATGGCTTAATAAAACAGTAAAAAAATTTCTAATTTTTCTGGCCTTTGTGCATGTGCATATAGTCTTCTGTTAATATTGGCTGCACTGTAGGCGAATCCATAAGAAATGTCACTACCAAAATCACTACTAAACAGATTTGATTATAACATACAAAGCAAAAGTTGTAGCATTTGCAGCAGTACATAGTATCAGCAGGAAGCCAATTTATTTTTTAATCTTTTTTAATGGCTGTATTTGATAATGTCTTATGTTCACGGAGATGCAGTATATCTTCACAATAGTTGCCGGTATCAGTGAATACATTAATGATTTTATCTGCTTTATCTACACAGTGTGACCAAATCCAAATAAAATTTAATAGTTTCCTATCATCGGAGCTTGCTATTTTTGTGCTGTATCCTTTCCTGCATTCCTCAACATCTGAATCAGCGCAATGATCTGCCGATATAGTTGGAAGCAGAATAATAATAACCAAAGAACAACCAAAAACTCAGATCAACCGAACACAGCGACGATGTTTGTAACCGGATGGTTTAAAGGAAACAAAGAAAAAAACAAAAAGTGACGATCATTTACCATGTAGTAAGTCGAACTCAACGAAAAAGGTGTTGAAGCAAGGCTGGGGAACCAAAAGCTGTATCCACGATGCCAAAAAAGCTGGAAATGGAATGCCAGGTGTACCCGTGTCGCCCATGATGAATACTTTCGCTTCCGCCTATCTGTTGAGAGTGACTTCCCTTGAAGTGCTACGTAGTCTCTGTAGACACGCGAACTAATGGTAGACACGTGTCTGTAGTCTCAGTAGACGTGTGTCCATAGACTTACAGATCATAGAATTAAGTCTGTGTCTGCGTCTGTGCATGTGTCTGTGGTCTTTGGATGTAAATATTAGCTTATTGCATTTCCGCTAGTACGAGAGCTCTTGCGTCGTCTGCTATTCCGCTTTCTGCTGACCTGCAACATGTCTGCCGATGTAGTGGACTGACTAGTTCCTTCTCCGCACTCTCGTGTCTGTATGTGTGAGTGAAAGATAGCAACCCATCAAGTTGAATGGATTGTTTGTGGATCCCTGTACCTCCCGATCCCCAGCAGAACAAGAAGTCCACTGATTGTTCCAGACTAACATTGCGTCTGTACGTGTTGACGAATCCTGGTCAATGTTGTCGCATATCTTATGGTGTTTCATATGAGGCTTGATAATGAAACTCTTAGTACCCTGTTTCACCCTTTCCTTTTCAAAATGGCTCATGTTCAAGGATTAGACAACAGCGACTTTTCAAACGAAGTTTCCTTTGCTTGTCTATCTGCATGTGTGTGTGTGTGCACGCGCCGCATGCACTTGTCTGAAATTGCAAAGAGCGGAGTTTCGCGCGCACATACAATCAAGTACAGTGTTCAACAAGAACTTGAGCCAGCACGCAACCCTTGATTGACATACTGTGGAAATCTCACTAAATTTGGGGCGGAATGTCATTATGGTGGATGGAGGTGGCTTTGGGACAAGGGAACAAGTATGCATGAATTTGGAATCACGGGATGTGGGTGCGCATTTGAATAGCAGGGTGACCGGTGAACGCTTCTGGTGATGTGCATTCGTGAACAGACGCCCGAGTTCTGTTTTTCCTGCCCTTCTCTGTAAATGGTATGAGATGTTTGAGTACAGGGACTATTTGTTAGGACCTTAGCTCTTAAAGCACTTTAATTATTTGAATAATATGTCCTTGTTTTGGCTATTGACCTATCGGCTGGTCAGGTTTTCTCCTTCACTCTTTTTGCTTTTTCCCTCTACTTATCTCCCTTTTATCTACTTATCTCCTTTTACATACTTATATTTTTAATCTCCTTTCTCTTTTTTTTTTTGCTTCCTCCCCAATGGCAATGGGACAGGTACACAAGGACGCAGACAACATTAACATAATTAGCGTTAGTTGCAATCTTAGCTACGCAGATACTGTTAATGAACAATCAACCGGGCTGTAATTAGTTAAAGATCATTAGTGGAAGTCGGATCACTCTGTGAATGTCATTTGTTGTTTAATGGACGGTGCAAAAATCTGTTTTAAAGGCTAAGTCAGTTATCATCCAGACATCATCGTCAAAGTATCGTTAACATTTCACGGACTCCGTCACGCAGAACGTAAACAGGTCAATAGGTCGGCGAAACTGGCGAGTGTCGTCGACGTTTCCGAAAAGTGTTGAGGTCGTTGCGGGAAGATCGATGATCGTTAATGATAATAATCAGTATGTTGAGGTCGAGGGTAAGTGCAACGAGCGGTATGACTTGAATGAATCTTTCCGTGAGTACCGGAAAATGCCTCTCGAATTTTCCAGAAATGAAATAAATATGCACTGCTCTGACCCAGGATCACTTTTATTTGCTACAACAGACGGACGGACAGACATACAGACAGACAGACATGAAACAAACCAATCAGGCGGGAGGGTATTACGATGCACAAAACACCAGTAACTACTTATAAACACTTTCAACAAATAAAATGAGCAACAATTTCAATAAAGAACACATGCGAGCCTATAAACAAGTACGGCAAATAATCATACGCAAGTTCAACAAATAAGCACAAATGAAGAAGCTCAATCAATAAGTATATCTAATAAAGAAGTTTTAAAATACATACAAAGAAATAAGCTCAACGCATCAGCACGGATTATCAGTAGCAGGAGTCACAAGAAAGTACACTCGGTCAAACGTATGAATAAAACACAAAATGTTTTCGAAGTATTTTTCTAAATAATCACTCCTGCCCCATATTGTCCCAAATAAGACACACTACACCTTCTCCGACCTTCCGAACTCCTTCGTTAATGTCAAAAATATCATTGGGGTGCACGGCATACTGCACGTGCATAATGACAGACACGTGCTTGCAGTTAAAATAACAAGAACGAGAACACGCAAGCACACAGACAGGCTCACAAACGAACGTTTACTAACATAGGGTAGTCATGGTGTGTAGTGTGTTATTTTGATGTGTGTGTGTGTGTGATTACTTACTAAGCCCGCCCCTACCACTACTGTCGGCATAACAAAGCCTGTCCAAACTCAGCAGAACCCTCCATTGTCCTCCTCAGATCCCTCCCACTATGGGTCAGGAAGTTAGAGCAGTGTTTTAGGGATCACACAAGCTCACGCAAGATTAATTAAAATCCGGTTTCTAACTTTTTCTTTCAACTGAAAATACGACGACATTCACGCAGGTCCTTAGCTGGGTTTATTTTCAAACTGAAGCAAGGCAACAAAAGTTTCGTTTGTTTCCTCAATGAAATGAATGGAGGTCTGTTAAAATTATTCCCTTATACAACAATGGTCCTTTCTTGTCCCAAGATATAGTGTTACAGTTAGTTTGACATGTGACTGGAGATGTGTTTTGATTCGCCTTTAACACACCTGCATGAAGAAACTTATCACAACAGGATGTAGCATTTGACCAGGGTAAAAATTTACTTTATTGTTATTATTACTTGTATTTTACCTGTAAATAACTAGTGAGCTCCGTACAGTATTTCCCTAAATATTGTGATCTCCCCTTCCCTCAAAAGACACAGGCCATTAACATCTTGCACAGTCACAGTCCCTGAACACCGATTTAGTTCGCCAGCTTCAGATCCTCCTCAAACCTGATTAAAAAGATTGAAAAGGATGTACATCTTTTTAACTTTGAATGGAAATTCTGGTAAAATCAAGAATTTCATTTCTCTTGCCTTTCTTTCTTATGAGGATAGAAGCTTAAAAATCCTCAAATTTTATTCTTTTGTACCTTCACTTAGAAATCAGCTTGTTAATTAAAACGTTTGGGATTTTCTACTCTTTGTCATTTGTTTTCTCCAGGGCTTTAGAGTCTTGACTAATATAGTGGTCATTATGCAAATTTGGGCCTTAAAAAGTAAAGGACGATTTAGGAGATCTGTTATAAATCAACAGAAAAATTTCAGTAAAATTGGTTCAAAACTGCAGCCATTGGAAACATTTGTAGACTAGGTCAGTCCACCTCTTTCTATGAATTTTGGTGAAACAGATTCCCACACTGAGGTCAACCCAATAAGTTGAAAGAGTTCCAAAAAAAAAAAAAAAAAAAAAATTGCAAGCTTGAAGGGTCACTTGGGGTTCAAGGAGGCACACCTTGCCAAGTCACATGACTAAAGCGAGACACGTGTTGGGCTCTAAATATAACCTTTGGACGTCCCGAGATGATGAATGTATAAACGTTTCATTTCCGTTGGAAGGATGCATTAGTCAAAGGAGCCTTTCTTCGCAAGGAAGACGATTTTGAACTTCAGAACTAGTATCAGAGATGTGCGCAGAACGCAGCAAATGTGAGAACGGGGACAGGTTGGGAAGGTCAAAGGGCAAAGTGGGCTTTGGAAGATAGAGGGTGTAGTGCGACTGAAATTGCGAAATCAAACGCAAATGTCGTTAATCTCTTAAATTCTCTTTACCTGATTGCTTAGACTAGTTCTGAGCTTTATCTAACACTGTCTCTGACTGTCTGTATCTTGATGTCTTATCGATATTTCTTTCTTTCTTCTATCGGCTAATATAATTAATTTATTCTTTTAAAGACCTGCTGTTTTAGTTTTTTCATCGTTGATATTCAGTATTCAGTTATTGTGTTAAACGTCAGCGAGTAGAACACTCACTTGTATCTTGAGCTAAATAATGTATTTTAAAAATTATTACCACTATTATTATCACAACTTAAAATTCCACCCAGTAAAGGACCTGGTGTCCGCTATGTGAACTTTGCCCCTAGCGTCATGATGGTGGTGAAAGCTGATCTTAACAGTTTGATATCAAAGCCGCATCTCATTCAGTGAGACAGAAGGAGGTGAAGTCCGTTTCATTTATGTCTGACGGTTAGACACACCCAGAGCGAGCGAGCGACACATAGAGAGGAGAAAAGATGGGAGGTGGGGGGGTGAGACGAGAGAATCGAGAGAGAGGTGGCCTTGCATAAAAACCTCCATAAATACGACACAGACCAGGAATTTCTCAATCTTACCGACAAGGTGTGCATGGAAACAGACTGTTAAAGCACATAACTGGGCAGCACATCAGAAGGCAGCTAAAGGTATGAACATTTGATAGACAAAGCTCTTCTCTCTTCTCAATCTCAGTCTCAACTTTGACAAGTAGAAGTAGTTTGTGGGTGAAAATGAAGCTGAATATTGCCTCCCCGGACACTGGCTCCTTAGAAGTTGCTTGAAATTGATATTGAAAAGAAACGTCCAGTCATTGAGAAAAGGATATCTACAGAAGTGGTTGAAAATTCCCGAGATGTTTTTAGCGTAATGGCTATGTATCCTGTATCACTGGCAGAAATGACAAAGCAAGGTTTCCTGATTAATTAGTGAGTTACAATGTGCGTCTTCTTCTGAGCGAAGAGCACATTTGTTCTCGTCCACGTCTCGCCTCTGACCGTCGGGATAGAAAGTGTTGGTGGTTGCACTTTTGACAATAGCTTCTTAGTGCTATCTCTTGTCATAGTGAAAAAGGTGAGGGCGATATTACTGGGTCTCGATGTCTGGGTCCTAAGAGGAATCAGGAGACTCTTCGACTGTCTAATGAGTGTTATGTGAGACAGTGTGCATGAGTTCTTTGTGTGCGCCTTTAATTATTATTAACTATTATAACAAGAGTGAACGCTTTATAAATATTTTAATTATTCTTCTTCTCCTCATCATCACACCCTTGCTCTAGCCAAGGTGTTTGAAACAATAAAATATGTCATATTATGTAATGTCTCTTTCTCTGTCGTTCATTGTTTAGGTCCCGTGATATACAACAAAACAAAGGAACAAGCAAATGATTTGTTCGTTTGATCGTTCTTTCTATGTGTTAATCTTATTTCCTCTTTATGTTTGCCCCACTCCAACCTTTTATTTTCCCACCTTTCAGACATTGTAGACCAACGAGTCAGTCTTTCAAAGATCTTCAACATCCTTAACACTCTTCATGTAAAATTTTTAATTAAAGCACGCGGAGGTTCTGACATGAAGAATTTTACTACAACCTCCCGCTACGCTGAAAAAACTGTTTGAAGAAAACATGTTTTGTCATGAATTAAATGACATTATATTTGTTGACTGGTCCTTATATCCTCTTGTTTATCAAGAAGTACTTTTAAAATATTTTTAAAGACAAACAGGATCATTACAGTTGAAAAAAATAAATACAGGAATGATGCTCAACAGTCATAACAAACGCCAGGCACTCGCGAACTTTCCTTTTCTTAGCGTTTAGAGTGCACTAAAAAACAACAACAGCAATGAAAACCCAAAAAACAAAAACTGAGTCATCAAACACCCCATAAATGCTCATGACCTGTAACACAGATACGGATATACGTTGCCCACAAATAGTTTTTGTAAGGTTCTCGATGTGAAAAGGATGAAAACAAACCTACTTGTCTTCCAGGAAGCTAGACTATAAATAGGAAAGAAACAACAACAATAAAAAAAATCCCCACTCTATTAATTTCTAGTGAAGAATAGTTGCGGTGACACGTGAGTAAAGAAGGCAGCAGGGCGTACGTGATGCTGGCATGCTTGTTTGTCTAATGATATGAATACATGATTACATGTATAAGTTAATTAACCTGGATAAGTTAATTAGGAGTATCTGTCTACAAACGTGACAAAAGTAATATTCGTGGGACCTGGATATCGGTTAATGAATATAGAGACTGGATCCTTGCCTTTGATTTTATGATTTTATTCTCACTTCATAACTAAGAGATTTCGACCAGCCAGCCGACGAGCCAGGTAACCAGGCTTTATTTACCTTTCAGGGCCAAGAAATGGCCGCTAGAAGCTTGCTCGTTCTCCTTGCCTGTGTCATGGCGCGCGAGGCGATGTGCCAGCAGCCCAACATCATCATCTTCCTGGCGGATGACGTGGGCTGGGCGGACCTGCAGCGCCACGACCAACAGATGCGAACACCCAACATCGAGCGGCTGGCGAGGGATGGAATGTTCCTCAACCAGTCTTACGTCTTGCCCACCTGTGCACCCACACGCTCCGCACTTCTCACCTCCAGGTGTGTACAAGCTTCTGCTGCTGGTGATGGACATTTTGTTCTCCATGAAAAATTTCTTGACATGACGATAAATAGGACTTTGGGAGTAATGTGATAAAAAGCTGAGGAAATAAGTATAGATACATAAAACAGAGAGAGGGGACAAAGTGGTTAAAGTTACTCACCCTATATAATCTAAGAAAGTTTGGCAACTGCTAGACTACTAAATAAAGTTAGGAGTGAACGACATAAAGTAAGAGAGATTGAATTTGAGTGATTGTTTATTTAAGAGCCATTGCCTCACAGAAGTCTCGAGAAACAAATGATAAAACTTTGTTACACTAGCTAAAGTATTGATACAAGTACTGTTTTCAAATGCAAGTATTTGAATCCATTATTGACTCTTCAATTTTATTTTGGTTTTACTATTGAAATGCACAAGAAAGATGCTGCACCAGATTCTTTACAAAAGTTTCGCTGTTGAAGATACACCACACACTGGGGAGGCGGAAAGAAGAAATATTATTTTACCACATACGATGCCAGGAATAAAAGTTAATAGTGCTTGACCAGAAGCATAAAACGTGGATTTTATGTAATTATGCGAATTATGAATCAAGGGTGTTCTTTAGTTCTTTCATAAGATTGTATTCTTTAAAGGATCTGCGATCACAATCTTTAGTTTTGTAAATTCATTTGTGGTTTTCATGGATCGTTGGCACCTTTCCCTGTATAAGATTATTTTATACGATCACGGTGGCTGGTTGCTGGTGTTTTAACCCACGTTGCAAGAAAGAAATGATCAGGACGGAAATAAATTTCCCATCCAGACAGAAACAATTTTTTTTTTTTTTTCTTGGATAATCAGAATATACTGCCAAGCTAATTTTAAAGTTAAAAAATGAATGAGCGCAACGTCCGTTAGAAAAGTTTGTCTAATATGGGAATAGAAAGCAGGCAACGAGGAAATCTATTCATATTAAAGCAAATGTGTATTTATGAAAGTCTTTAACATTTAATTATCATATTGCTTTCTGCATCTGAAAAGAAGAAGAGAAGGAATAGACAATCATAAAAGAAGGCTGACGTTAATGTTAACCTTTTAACCCTGATTTCTTCAGCCCATTGAACTCACCTCGACAAGAGAAAATACACTTTGTAAATCCATCCTTATTACTATTTGGATTAGATACTATGTGTGAGAAAGTGTAATTAAACTTTGTAAATTATGATGATTATTATAAAGACGATAACAACGACGACTATGATAATGCTGCTGTTATTATTTACAGATGGCCGTACACAATCGGAATGCAGGTGAACCAAATTAAGGGAACAAATCTCGCGTGGCTGGACGAGAACTTGACTCTGCTGCCGCAGACCATGAAGCAGCTGAACTACTCCACCCACATGATCGGCAAGTGGCACCTGGGTCACTGCAACTGGGCCCTGACGCCCACCCGGCGGGGCTTCGACACCTTCTACGGCTTCTACACCAACTCCATGGGTTACTTTAACCACTCGGGCGAGAGCGAGGACCGGTACGACTTCCGCGACAACGACGAGGTGGTGTGGTCCGCCAGGGGGCAGTACGCTCCGGAGTTGCACACGGCGCGTGCGCAGCGCATCATCCGGGAACAGCGGCGGAGCAGGACGCCCTTCTTCCTGTACTACGCCATGCAGACCGCGCACGCGCCGTACGAGGCCAAACAGAAATACATCGACATGTGCAGTCACGTGACTAACCGGAAGCGCAGGATCCACTGCGGGATGGTAGCGGCCATGGATGAAAGTATCGGTAACATCACGGACACTTTGGAAGCTGAGGTGAGTCTCGTTTGGAACATCTGAAGTCTTACCCAGGCCTTTATTTTTCACCTGATCCAGAAATAAGTCAGAAGATCTTGTTTCCTTATTTTTCCAGTATCTAAAAATTAGAATTTAGAAGACTGTCTTCAGTCATTGTTCACCCGATTGAAAATTAAAAGGAGGAGACAGTGTTTTAATTCCGGCTGTTGTCTTTGACAGGGCTGCCTTGACGACACCATCATCCTGTTCGCCTCTGACAACGGAGGGCCGCTGGAGGGTGGTTCATCTAACTGGCCGCTGAGGGGACAGAAGTCAACGTTGTGGGAGGGAGGGACTCGGTCGTTTACGGTCCTCAGAAGCCCCATGTTGAGGAGGCGAGGTGTGACCTACCCGGGCTCGTCCACGCCGTGGACTGGTACCCCACCTTCGTCCAGGCTGCCGGTGGCACACCTCCAGCAGGTATATATATATTTTGTTGTTTTATTATACTGTTCATTCAACACTTTTGTCTGACTTTTGTTTGTCAACCTGTCTGTTCGCTGTGTGTGTGGTCACTAAACTAAATTAATTTTTTAATTTTTGGCGAGCAATGTGCATGTGTTTGCTCATAGCTTTATTGTCAACAATTGTTGTATGACAAAACACATATTCTAGGATCTGTAGTCTATTTTTAAGAACCTGTCCCCAAGACTTACTAGCTTGTCAGAGACAGTGTAAAGAACGCTCCATCCCTATTTTGCAGTTAGAAGCTGATGGTATAGGAATCTTCGCTCCCTCTCCACGCACGCACGCACGCACGCACACAGTTTGTTGTACAATACAGCCAGTGCATTATTGTTTACACGTGCGCAGGTTTGGATGGTATCCCGATGTGGAACACCCTGCGGACCGCATCACCGAGTCCGAGAACTGAGATGGTGTACAACTTTGACGACGAGAGTAACCGATATGCCAATTCGCGAGGGCGACTGGAAGCTTTGTAAAGGACGACCTGGGAGGAAGTACCTGGGGTGGTACCCTCCTGCCTCCATGCCAGGACTAGCGTGGGAAGAGGTCAAGAGACAAGACGTGCCTGAGTATGTAAATTAAACTGTGTCACAAGGGTTAAACGCCCTTAAAAGCTGACATTTCCCGCAGAGTTTTAGTAATTAGTCTAGGAGTAATGATTAATGAACGTAATGATTTCCTTTTCCCTTCTAAATTGTAGCCTGTAAACAGAATGTCGCTGCTATTTTTGCGATTTTGAGTTTGAAAACCACATTTCTTTACTAACTGGTGGAACTAAAAATTATTTATTATAGAACAAAGAAATTACCTATAATTGAAAGTTCCAAATGAAGGTCAGTCACGTGTAATAAATGTTATCTCCCTTGTTTCTAACTCATTACACACTCATTATACATTTCCCAAGTTCAGGTATTGTTTTTTCCATATCACTAGTTCTGAATCTTCTCCGTGTATCGACACGAAGTATCTTTTCTTTGTATCTTCTTCTTACATCAAATAACGACTACGACTACTCTATCATGCATCTTGTTGATGCACCTGACAGTGACTGCCTCCTTCTGTATCTTCTCCGTACACGACATACCAATACTTACATGTTCTCCATGCCCCCTACATAAACTACATTACAGGAGCTACTTCAACATCTATTCTAGGACTTGACACCATTCTCGCATTTCTGTCCTCAGGTGGCAGCTGTTCAACATCGCGGTTGACCCCGAGGAGCGTCACAACGTGTACAACGCCCCGGAGAACCAGGCGATTGTGAGCAGAATGAAGCAACTGATGGAGAACTACAAACGCAGACTGAGGCCGTTCAGGAGAGCAAGGAAAGAACCCAGGGGAAAGGCCAAAAATTTTGGTGGGGTGGAGACTCCTGGGTGGTGCCAGCTGGGTACGGCAAGACCTACGAGTACTACGACCCGTTCGTAAACTGCAGCTGACAGTCGGAGTCTTGCTCGGTCAGTTAACCTGACTCGACTGCATTACTTATTCGACTTACTTAGAAGTGCGAGGGTCACCTTGCTCACTTTAGTGAAGATAGAAGATTAGAACAGCATTGTTATTCACTGTCCTGTCCTTATAAACTGTCATCTTGAGCTCTGCCTAGAGAGTTTAGAGTAGTACAGCAAGACGAAACACTTTACAAACATCGAGAGTTAAAATGTAAATATTATCCTTACTACATTAGAGATTTGTAATGAATACTTCTTCATTTGTTGACCAATAATTTATCACATGATCGTTGCATACTGAGGAGCACCCTATACGCAGTTTTCTAATGCCAGGGGAAAGCACCCATATTGTGTAGTGTTTGTTTCTCTCGGACTAACCTCCCTTTCCTTGATTGTCCGATCGTTTGCTGAAAACTGCTACTGCAACATAATAAGTGAGTGTTCACACAAACCCCAGTTTAAGCAATAAAGTATTGCTCTGTAGCAACGTTTGGATTCTTTTTTCTGGTTTCTTGTTGATTGTTGTTCAGAATTTTTCAATGTTTATATATTTATAAAATTTGCAAACTTAGTCGTCATATTGTTTGACGATCATTGTTACTGTTTACGTGACGTTTTCTTCAGGTTTAGTCGAGTAAACACATTACGATCGTAAATAAAACTTCAATGTAAAAATATGGAGATGTGTGTGTGTGCCTGCGTCGTGTGTGGACAAGCTCAAGGCGCTTCACAGCTGACTTTTGACGTGACGTGAAAATAATGTGACGTCAGAATAAGATGACGCCACACAGGTTAAAGGTCAGCGTCTACACACAACACGAACACACCCGCAGGCTAAATATATCAAACATGTCATACAAGCCGGAATACACTCTAAATATAGTTCCGAATAATACATCCAACAGACGGCACTAGTCCCACAGGAACGACAAATGTTTTGTTTTTGAAGCTTTTTCATTCGTCACCGCTCCTATATACACATCAAATGACAAGAGCGACTGGCCAGCCTGCCGTGTGCAGAGGAAAAAATGAAATTTTGTGATACTTGCAATTGCAATAATCAAACGATTATCTTATAATACAATTAACAGCCACGCGACCTGCCTAAGACTGACTACACATCTAACAAGATGAAAAGCACACTAATATATTTTCATCGCCCAGTGAAGAGTCTGCAGCCTGAACCTCAGACAGTACGTGGAGGTCTGATCCCCACATCGGTTCTGTTATAACAGAAAAAAATTCCAGCTATTTTTTAAGTCTTTAAATTCAGTCGAAGTAATATATCCTCTTGCAATTTAAATTGTTTTCCATTTTTGTGTCGTAGCGATGTAGGTTCTTATACAATGAAAACAGCAAAAGGAAACCACCCCACACCTCACAACAAAGAATTTATAAACGATTCGTGATGGGGGGTTTACAGGAAGATACAGGAGGGCGTTTCAGTTTCTTTGTTTGAAATTGTCTATGTGAACTTAGTCTTTATGGTCGTCCATTGAGGAAACTGGATTTTACGCGAAAAAGAGCGAAATGTCATTTGAAGTCTGGTTTGTTCTCTGTCAATGTAGACAAAAATATTTTTCTTGTCTCAGCAGGAAGCTTGCGAGCAAGGTGATTAAGAAATAAAAGGAGATATATCCACAGGTAGCTTTGTCCTCCAAGTAGGAATCTGGGAAATAATTCCAGTGATTAAAGTAAACGAAAAATATTTTTTTTTGGTAAAAGAAATCTTTTCGTGTAGAGTAATACGAAAATAAAACCGATTACAATTTTCTTGCACAGTTTAAAATAAAATATTTTTAAAAGTTTCGACTTTTTGTTTAGGGATTGTGTGAAATGTCTTTGTTGTAGAAATGGTCCAGAAATTGCCCTCACGACTGTATATTAGGGAGGATTTTGAAGGCAGGGTTGCTGTTGTATTGTCTGTAAGACTGGCAATGTCTAGTGTGACAAGTGACAGGTGCTCGAAGACATTTGCTCCACGCAAAAGAAGAGTGCGAGTCGCAGTGTTTGAGGGCTGAAGTGATTTCTTTGTAACTGCAGGTGGTATTCAAAATTGTAGTAAAGAGCTTACGATACCACAACAGTCATGTCAGTGCAAGGTTAGATAGTGAGGTGGAGATTGATACCAATCATGTCAGGGCAAGGTTAGATAGTAAGGTCTCAACACGCTATTTTAAGGTATAATGAAAATAGAAATCGAAGCTAAATTTAATATTATAAACTTAAAAATTCTATCCTTCAGTCTTTCCAGTTCAACATCATGAGAAGATATGTAATTTCAATGCTCACACTACTACAGCTACTCATAACAATAACTGAGGTCACAGGCGGTGTGGACAACATCTCTCACATCGTCTTCCCTACAGAAGATGAGATGAAGACATCTAGTCTGCTGCTCGATTACACTCTTTACAACATTGAGCATCTAACTTACACAGATGCATTAGATGGCTCACGTGAGTGGCCTAGAGATGGACATGACTACAGAGATTCTGTCATCAATTATTTGACCTCGCCTTTGTCTCTAAGCACATCTACCGACATAACCGCAGTATTGTATGGTCAACAACAGAGCATTTGGACCTCTTGAACCGATTGACATTGACCTCCAGGACTGCGTCACGCGATCTCAGACACATCAGGTCAAAGGTAGCGAGGGCAGCATCTCCATGTCACTCAAACCAACCTCCGACACAGGGGTGGATCTCCATTTTGGTTAACTTCTGTCACCTTGAGCTGACGGTTCCACCAGGCATGGTGGCGTATGTGGAAGTCTTTCTTCACCGTTCAGAGTGTGATGATTGTGTACACCTAATATTACTTGATGATGTGGATAGCCTTCTCTTTGACGATAGACTACAGAACCTCCCAAAAAGTATTTTATACTTATTCCAGAAGTTTTAAGCTTCTGGTCAAGATAATCCATCTCGATCAAGCTTTGACCTTTTAATGAATTTTTCGGCTAGTCCAGAAACCGATCGGCCATATTTAATGGTAAATTTAACTTCCTCAACCACAGGTGATTACTATCCATAATTTTAACTGAGTTTTAGCTTAACATGGAGGAACGTTCATAAATATTAATCAGAAGAATAAGAATGTGTGTTTCACGGTGTAAATTGAGCATGCTATTCAAAATTTATTGACAGCATGATCTATTAATGTCATCTTGCAAGTTATGGCTGTCAACTTTGAGCTCATGTAATTATTTATCGCTTGATTGCTGTCATGGTATTTACTATGTTAAAGAAAAGTCTACGTAACACGTTTTGTGTATTTTTACAAATGGATAGATATTTGCGTCCCGGTAAACAGGTTGAAGGTTAAAATGTATTTTGACTGTAGATTATTATCGTCCATTAAACATTAAAATTTTTTAAAGAATGTCATTAATAAATTTGTCAACAGGTTATATAGAGTCTCCGTACAATCCAAAAGGAGAACGGTTCCCACCCTTCTTAAACTCCTGGGTACACGTTGTGCCTCCAGCTGACCACGTAGTCTTAATTAGTTTTGATGTCGATGACTATTATTTTTGCTCCCGGCATTTTCCTGACCACTTGACTTTTCACACGAACAACAGTTTCAGAAAGTATCCAATATGTGAGTTAGAAGAAGATGGCGACATTGTTTTCTATCCTGGTGAGGTGCACATTGAATACAAGCTTCACGCATTGATGAATGAAAGATATTTTCGAATAAAATTTTCTTTCCATCACTTGTCAGCTCTGCCTGTGAAGTTGTCTGACGGCAGGTGGAACTGCTCGGCCGTGGCCGATGGGAGATGCAGCATCACTTCCCGTGTAACTTTAAGTCCGAGTGCGTGGGCGGCGAAGATGAAGCTGGATGCTGGTCAGGTGACGACGGCACGTGCAGCGCAGGACAAATCGAGGTGGACGGTCGTTGCTTTTCGTTGACGAACGCTGTCCCAAGACAATCATTCATGGATTGACGCCAGTCGATGGTGTCAGGAGCGTAAACAACACTGGCCAGTTTTAGTACAAGAAAAGTGTGGAACTTCTTTATGGAGCTTCTCAAGCAATTAACGGATTCAATAGTTTTCGTTGGCGTTAGGTTAGCGCCCACATCAATGCCCAATGTAAGTATCGGTACATATCTTTGTTTGTATCAATACATGTGTAATCAGTGCTCAAAAACACTGTTGCTCACAATGTCGTAGCAATCTCATAAACAGATAATAAACATCTACCCAGAAAGAGTAAAGCAACTCAACTAATAAATAATAAATGACTAAATAAAAATAAAAATTTAAAAAAAACCCGTCCGTACAAAGATATTGAGTTTATTTGGGCTAATATCTTTGTATTGACTATTTGGCAGATATCGAGTCAGCTGGCTGTGGAATGATGAAACTATTGCTCACTACTTTCGAATAAATTCATTGAAAACCAAAAAGTCAAACTTAGTGTGCGCGGTGAGCCCCAATGATATGACTCGTCGACTTTTAGGCGATGGGTATCTGATTCCCACGTCCTGTGACGAGGTACTTAGTGTATCCCATCACCTGTGTGAGATCCCCAAAGACTCGGGTATGCATCCTGCTGTCCAGACACCAGTCGTTCATGCTACTCAACATACGTCCAGACTTCCTAAGGTGAGAAAACAACGGTCTCGTGAATTTAAAACTTTCAAAGCAAATAAGATGTTGAATCTCTACATCAGAGTGCAATCCAGAATCAGATGTAAAAATGAAGTTGAAATCCCTTTACCTCCGGGAGAAAAAGCGGGAGATCAGAAATAAGAAAGCATCATCAACTAGGCAGTGTAATGACATATATCTACACAGATATATGACATCTAGTTACTCTTTAGTATAGAAAAACGCATCAGGAGCGGAACTAAAGGTGTCAGTACCAACCTATGTTTGCATTGAGACTATGTTCTAGGGATATACCCGCTAGGTTCTGTTAAGAGATGGTTACTATGACTACTGAGCTCGTTACTAGCAGGGTAACTTTTATTATTTATCTAGGAATAGAAAAAGCATAGAACACGTGACCTATGAGAAGAAAGAAAAATCTTGCGCATGTTCCAGATTTCTTTTTTATTTTATTACATAATGAATAGATAAACAAAGCATAAAATACACAAAACATTATTTAATAATAAAAGAATAAAACACATACACACATAAGGTGATACTGTCATGGAACATAACAGAAACTTAATGGAATAACCACACAATGCTTATTTATATATCCTCTTCTCAACTATTCTTTTATGCTTGTTTAAGTACACCTGTGTTATATTGAACAGTCAGGGTACATCCTGTGCCCCGCTAACCACTTCACGCACGTGTTTCTCGCCTGTGACGTCGCCTCTAACTGCTGGAACAAGAAAGATGGCGCCACCTACTCCTGCTCCGCACCACTGACGTCACTTCCGCCGCTCTTTAAGTGTGCTGAGGTACAGCAAAGTATACCATACACCCTGGTATGTGATCATCGAGCTGACTGTCTTGATAGCAGCGACGAAAAGTTTTGCGTCTTTCCACCCTGCGACTTGGGCTCACCCCTTCAATGCAGTCTAAGAAGGGTTCGTGAATTAATCTCAGTTTAATCTCCAGTTCATCCCTAATTTAATTAATATGAATCATCGTACCTTAAACGTCAGCTGCTGTCAAATTTAGTTAATTTATGATAGGTTTGAATGGACGGTTTTAATTACTGACTACTACTTAAGACGTGATGAATACCACATTCGTTTCAATATACCAATTAAAAGACTAGTCGGATTGTAACTTGACGTGTCATTAACAATGTCTTACTACAAATGGACTCGAACAGTAGTTGTGTGGGTAATCTTGCTTACAACTCACTGCAAACTACCCACAAGTCTGCTTCAACTGGTTCCCAGTCACTTAATCCCCAGACACTTAATCCCCAACGCTTCATCCTTAAAATGAAATTTTAACTATAAAAAATTATGAAGCCGGCGAAAAATTTAATTGAAAAATAATTCACAATAAGTTTACAATTAAAATAAATATTGAAATGCATTAATAATATTTAAATCATACTATTAACTTCAACGTCATTTGAACATCTACAACATTAGTTAAAGTATTTTCATTGTAAAACTTATTGTGATGTTTATATGAAAATAATTATTTGAATTGCAATTAAAATTTTCTCTGGCTTCATAATTTTTATAGTTAAAATTTCATTTTAAGGATGAAGCGTTGGGGATGAAGTGTCTGGGGATGAAGTGTCTGGGGATTAAGTGACTGGACACCGCTTCAACTACTCCCTTGCAGTTGAAGCACATTAGGCTACAGTAACTGAATGGTGACAAACCACATCACATGGATATAAATTACCTAAAAGAAAATCCCAAGTTAGACATGACTTATGTTCTTCCTTTTATCAGAGACATAATGGTAACAGAACTCTTTATTAGAATAATTAACGTATTTTGGTTGCTTTTAATCCAAACCGATGTAGTGATTTGAAATAAAACCTATTTGAAGAAATTAGGTTCTCTAGCTGAATAAACCTGCATTTTTGTTCGTCTACAGTGTGTACAGGTGAAAGAGCGTTGTAATGGACAAGTGGACTGCGATGACCGAGCGGACGAAGCAAATTGCGATGAACCTTTAAATTTTTTACACGGCAACACAAAATTACAAAACGCTTTAAAAATTGATATTAATTTCAAAGGGCAGATTGAATACAACTGGTTGTCAGACTTTTCTTGTCCAGATTCGCATTTTGTGTGTCCAAGTCTTCAGGACTTGTGTCTTCCTGTCTTTTTTCGATGTAACGAAGCCAAAGACTGTCCTAGTCACGAGGACGAGGCGGAATGTGACAGGTACACGTGTCCCGGCTTCTACCGTTGCCGTGACTCTCAGGTGTGTGTTCACGAGAGTCACGTGTGTGACGGGATCTATCATTGTCCTCAACATGATGATGAAATATTGTGCAATGAAACATGTCCACACAACTGTGTCTGTCACGGATGGTCTTTCATCTGTTTTAATGTTTTTAATGCAGCCGCCTACTCCAATCTCCGATACCTTGACGCCAGTGGGACCTCGATGACCCTTGCTGACCTCGAGAACAACACATTTCTTGTTGGTCTGAGCCTGGCCAGGTGTAATCTGAGAAAACTACACAAAGTGACATTGACTAACCTGCGCAGTCTGGACCTCAGCAATAACAAGTTAACTGAACTTACCAGCAGTCACTTTAGTGGAATGAACAATCTAGAGTTTTTAAAGGTTAGTCATAACCCCTTGACCATTTTCTTTTCCAAGATTATAAACACCCATCGTCTCTAAAAACTTTAGACATTTCCGACATACTCATATCAAAAATAGACTTCAAAATATTAAATTTTTTCTCAAAACTGACCAGTTTAAACCTGTCCTGGACCCATATCAATCACGTGACAGGACAAGGACTTTCTAACATGTCGGATCTTCGCGTGCTTGATCTGCGCCAATGTCCGATGACAGTATTCCCACAGGGAATATTTCAAGGTCTGGACAGACTGGAAACTGTTTTTGCCGACAACTACAAGCTGTGTTGCCCGGCGACACTACCCCGAGGGTTCAACGTCCTCAACTGTCACGCTCCGTTTGACGAAGTGTCGTCTTGCGATGATTTGCTGCGCTCCAACCTGTATCGGGTGGCACTCGCCATCTTTGCCTCGCTCTCGTTACTGGGAAACCTCAGCACTTTGGTTTACCGCTTGATTCTCCACAAAACCACCAGCAACGTGGGGTATGATGTCTTCGTCACTAACCTGTGTGTGGCGGACTTTCTGATGGGTGTGTATCTCTTGATCATCGGTATAGTAGACCACAGGTATAAAGGTGTTTACCTGTGGGAGGATACAGGGTGGAGAAACAGCAGGCTGTGTAATTTGGCAGGATTTTTGTGTTTCTTGTCATCTGAGGTATCGGTTTTTATTATATTTTTCATTACTCTCGATCGCTTTCTAGTTTTTCGTTTTCCATTTAGCCAGGTACACTTTCGGAAGCAATCAGCTGTGTTTGTTTGTGGTGTTACCTGGCTGGCAGGTATGACATTAGCCGCGATTCCCCTTCTGCCGATGACGTCACATTGGAGCTTCTACAGCCAGACTAGCATTTGTTTTCCCCTGCCGACATCCCGGGTGGATTTCCCGGGTCGCACTTATTCTTTTGGTGTTATTATTGTATTAAATTTTATTCTTTTTATTTTTATTTTATTCGGTCAAATGTTTGTTTACCAGTCTGTTCGTGCCAGTTCTATTTCCTCTTCATGTACGTCTAAAACTATCAAAAGTTTTAATGTTGCTCTACGCTTAATGACTGTAGTGATGTCGGATTTTTTGTGCTGGTTTCCTGTTGGTTTGACAGGAATCCTCGCTGCTAATGATATTCTCATTTCCGGAGAGGTTAATGTGGGAATAGCTATTTTTGTTTTGCCTTTCAATGCCTCGCTGAACCCTTACCTTTACACCCTCAACATCTACCTAGAGCGCCGACGATGTCGGAGGGAGGAAGAAAGACGAAAGCGGATCATCTCTCAACTTAAATTAGTAAATAGTTACATCGCTCCAAACTAAAACTGATGAGGTCCTTGGTAATTAAGACTTTTCTCGTATGAGGAACTAACAAATGTAAAAAGCAGCAACTTTGAAACAATTTCTATTACTGAGAAAGGACATACAAAAAGAATCTCAGTCGTCAGGAACATAACTGGTATTAACATTTGAGACATATTTTTGAATTTAAGAGACCGTTATGATGTAAGCCTTGCTAAGATTAAATTTGAATTTTACCACTAACGCTTGAAAACAGATATCCTTACATATATATATATATTCAGTATATATTGTGAATAAAAAGTAAAACACATTTACTTAGTTTAATTATTTAACTTCAGTAATTTTAATGATCAGCGTCTATTGTAATTTTACTTCATCCTATATACCCATTTTACTCAAATATTTTAGTAGCTCATAAAAAACCCTAACAAATACGAAAACCTGTTAATATATGCTCAGCGCAAAAAAGCACAAATTAAAATGATAAAGCAGAAAACACCAAGAAAACATTAAAAATTACTTGTGAGAATCCTCTTTAGTATTTAATTATGTCTTTGAAAGGTGTTTGTCTGCTGTCATTAAATCAAGGTTATAACAAAGAATGTAAGATGAAATTTTGATATAAAATTAACTTTTTTCTATCAGATTTAGCTTACATTTTTTCTTAACACGGGTAGAGAGACGGCGCGAGAACAACATTCTGAATCAGGGTCTGGGTTCGCTGATAACTTCAAAGAGAATGAGCAAACATTTTGTTTGCTAAAAAAAAAATATCAGAAGCTTGCTGCATATTTTTTATAATTCAACAGATATATTAATGTAGTTAGATTAAATGCAAAACTTCAGGTATGATGTTTACAATTTAGTTGTTTTTATTTACTTTTGGTTTTGTGGACATTAATTGTTTTTACGAGTGATTTTCAATTTTGCAACAAGGTCACGAAAGACTTACCTATTAGTTTAAAACAAAACTAGATAAAGATTAAGATGATAGTGATGATGACATTGATGAGCAGACTTTTTTACCTGTTTATACAAGATTTGTTATATTCAAAAGACTCTCGCACGCCCGCACAAACAAACAAACAAACAAACAAACAAACACACACACACACGTAATCGCGAGCACAAACACGTGCATACACACATGCATTCACAAACCCCGGTAAACATCTTATGATCTATTATTAATAATAATTATCTATTAGAAAATTGGACCAGTGGCAAGTCAGTTAAAAAAAACAAAACAAAAACAATGATCGGTTATTTTGATTAATTTTTTTTGTTGTTGCTTTGAGCTCAGTCCTTTCAATTTCGCAGCAAAGAAGCTTGGCATTTAATGAACCAGAACCTATTCACTGCTAATGAGAAAGTATAGTAGTCGACTACTGAATTTTGTTAAATCTTTTTAATTAATCGTCGTCTTCACATCTATGTGCAAAGAAAGTTTACTGAAGAACAAAACAACGTTCCAAGCATTTTACCAGGCAAGTAACTGAATCTCCATAATTGTTATAGTGGTTAGGGTTTGACTAACTAACGTGCAACTGTCACAGTTTTAACCTATTTAAGCAAGACGATTTTAACATTTATTTTTTAAAATAAAGGGGAAAACGAACCTTCTCTAAAGGGCGTAAAAGAGAAACAAAATACTCTTTTGTCTCGACTTTCAGATAATGTTTGATGAGTTTAGCTGACTAACACCAATATTTCTACCTTTGATATCAGGTATGATAATTTGATTGCCAGACTGATTAACCAATTCAGGAAAATATTTACCCCATTAGACGACTTATTTAAGGGAATTAGAGGATGTCTCCCTAGAATCCCAGATATAGTAACCCGATATGGTCTCTACTGGCTCCCAGTGATGAGCTGTTACTGGCAATGCAAAGCTGTTTATTATTGGAGTGACTTTGCTGTAATGTTTGACTCAATATTGGCGAGAAATTGGTACAGTCTTGGGTAATACTGCCCGAATACCTCCCATCTTGGTCCGGTTGTGTAAGCCATGCTGGTCTAATAATGGACTTTGCTGGAAATGATCAGTCTCGTTATACTGGGCTGATATCGGTATGATGTTTAATCCATTCAGATTCAATGCTGGCGACAAATTGGTATAATACTGGCCCAGTACTTCTCTACATTCTCTCTTGTTCTGCCTCTTTCTCTCCCTCTCTCTTTCTTGCACACGCGAGCGCACCATTAGAAAAGAGTAATGGATAATAATAGCAAATAGTCTGTAGTAGCCTGTATATAAAAGTATACATTTCTTTTTTGTTCTTAGTTTTTGTTTTTCTAAAAACATTTGCAATTTAATATTAAGCTATATTTTAATTATATTATTTTGTCATTGCTTTAAAAATACTATAGCGGCCTTAAAACATAAGCCGAATCATTTTTGTAAAGTTCATAAATACAAAAAAGATCATTGTGTTATTGGTTATTGTGACAAACCTATATGGGAATAGGTCAAGCTGCCATACTAAGCCACCCAAGTAGGGGGTGAGTAACCAATCACCTCGCGCGTGGAATTCAGGTACATGAGGAGCTGAGACAGCCAGGGTTGAATGAAAGTGTGATGGGGAAGGGTCGCCTGCCGGACCTTACAGAACATCAGAATCTGAACAGGTAAAGGACAAAAATGTGGAACAAAGTGATGTCAAAACAGATTGAAAGCCAGAATAGTAAAAAAAAATAGTCTCTGCGGTTTTTAGGCTAGCAATATCTGAATATGATTTTGTTTTTTCAACTCTTCATTATTCACAGAATGTTTGTACATAGCACTCATGACAATTAATCAAAGGCTTTAATAATGTTAAACAATGAATGAGTTTAAATCTTTAGCAGATGGATGTGTTGTTAATGTTCGTACGAAAGTAAGAGTGAATGAACGACTGAACAGGACAAGAACTTGAAGCTGTACTGCACGATCCTGGAGCTTGATTATGATAATCATCATCCTTAAGCTGTAATATTGAAAGTTTCTCGTTCAGCATACTCATGGATTAGTGCACATGACTGTTACTGACGGCGACAAGCAGGACGAGTGATGTTCACGTGACATTCTTATATACCTTACTAGGAACACACGTAAACAGAAATCGTTGTAAACTGTCTTCTATTTGTTGGTAAACAGTCTACAAAACATCTAGCGACTGAATGAGGCGAGTATCTTACCAAAGACCATAACGATTCATCCTCGCCTGTATTTAACATTATGGAATAAACAAGCTGGAACCTTATGCAATGCCATGCGTTGGTGAGGTGCGGACGAAAGGAAGGTTGAATCAGCGACTGAACCAGACGAGAAAGAATCTTTACACTAACCGTCAATAAAGTTTACTGTATCAAATCAGATCAGATCCCTTGTAAAGAGAGAAAATGAGACAGAAGTTTAGTAGAATGGACAACAAATTGATTAGATGGATACAGGCTCTGTGTTGTAAGATTCAAACAAAGAAACAAAGTATACATACATACTACTACTACTGATAATAATAAAAGTGAAGACATCAAATACCGACTTACACTGTACATGTGTAGAGGGGTAGTAGTCCGGAGGTGATTGGTCAGGACGATGTAAGGGCAGAGGTGAGACGACAGACGTCATAGTTTTAATGATGTCAAAAGTTCTTTGACGTGGTCAGTACTGGTCCAGCAAAGGCTGCGCCATTTTGCTGGCACTAGTCCTGTGGGGGAGGACGTTTACACCACACCAACAGTACTCCCCACACTGGAACTACGCAGATGCTGAGACGCTTTGTCGTACTCGTGGATAAACTAGAATGAACTTCGCAAATGGTGAGAAAGAAGCTTTCTCCAGCTTTGTCGCCAATCAGTGATAGCTTAACTATGAACTTCACAAATGGTGAGAAAGAAGCTTTCTCCATCTTTGTCGCCAATCAGTGATAGCTTAACTATGAACTTCACAAATGGTGAGAAAGAAGCTTTCTCCTGTTTTGTCGCCGGTGTTGGATATGTTAACTTTGAACTATGCAAATACTGAGAAAGAAGGTTTCTCCAGCTTTGTCGCCAATCTGGGATGGCTTAACTATGAACTTCGGAGATACCAAGAAAGAAGCTTTCTCCAGCTTCGGCTTTGTCGCCAATCTGGGATAGCTTAACTATGAACTTCGGAGATACAGAGAAAGAAGCTTTATCCAGCTTAGTCGCCAATTAGGGATAGCTTAACTATGAACTTCGGAGATACTGAGAAAGAAGCTTTCTCCAGTTTTGTCGCCAATCTGGGATAGCTTAACTATGAACTTCACAGATGGTGAGAAAGAAGCTTTCTCCAGCTTTGTCGACAATCAGGGATAGCTTAACTATGAACTTCACAAATGGTGAGAAAGAAGCTTTCTCCATCTTTGCCGCCAATCAGAGATAGCTTAACAATGAACTTCGGAGATACTGAGAAAGAAGCTTTCTCCAGTTTTGTCAATGGTGTTGGATAACCTAACTATGAACATTACCTCAGTAACATCAAACCCTCACTTAAACATCACAGATGTTGAGAAAGAAGCTTTCTCTAATTTTGTCACCAATCTGGGATAGCTTAACTATGAGCCTCGGAGATACTGAGAAAGAAGCTTCATCCAGCTTAGTCGCCAATTAGGGATAGCTTAACTATGAACTTCACGAATGGTGAGAAAGAAGCTTTCTCCAGCTTTGCCGCCAATCAGAGATAGCTTAACCATGAACTTCGGAGATACTGAGAAAGAATCTTTCTCCAGTTTTGTCACCGGTGACAACTATGAACATTACCTTAATAACATCAAACCCTGCACAGATACTGAGAAAGAAGCTTTCTCTAATTTTGTCACCAATCTGGGATAGCTTAACTATGAGCTTCAGAGATACTGAGGAAGAAGCTTTCTCCAGCTTTGTTGCCAATAAGGGATAACTTAACTATGAACTTCGGAGATACTGATAAAGAAGCTTTCTCCAGCTTTGCCGCCAATCAGAGATAACTTAACTATGAACTTCGGAGATACTGAGAAAGAAGCTTCATCCAGCTTAGTCGCCAATTAGGGATAGCTTAACTATGAACTTCACAAATGGTGAGAAAGAAGCTTTCTCCAGCTTTGTTGCCAATAAGGGATAGCTTAACTATGAACTTCGGAGATACTGAGAAAGATGCTTTCTCCAGCTTTGCCGCCAATCAGAGATAGCTTAACCATGAACTTCGGAGATACTGAGAAAGAATCTTTCGCCAGTTTTGTCACCGGTGACAACTATGAACATTACCTTAATAACATCAAACCCTGCACAGATGTTGAGAAAGAAGCTTTCTCCAATTTTGTCACCAATCTTGGATAGCTTAACTATGAACTTCACCTCACTAACATCACACCGAACGTGAAATTATGCAAATACGGAGAAAGAGCCTTTCTCTCATTTTGTTGCCACTCTTGAATGACATCAAACCTCACACCATCATGAAAGTCATCATCGAAACACTCAAGCTTCGTGATGTGAGCGAACAGAATAATTCTGCTGTTAACACTCAAAACTGCCATGAGTAAAAAGTGTGGCCTTTAAGTGATGATGGATCTGACTGTTTTTCACTAATCACAAGTAACTGGACTCACAAAGTACATTTACCTAAATCTTACTATCTGCAAACAAATGGAGAGAGGAAAAAAATAAAACCCCAATGTGAAGACTAAAATGCAGTTGTGCTGTGTCCCTCTAATATGTTACTCCCACTATACAGACCAAGAGTGTTGGTGGCTACAGTTTGGATTTACAGCTTCAAAAGTCTTTGTGTAGTCTGTGGAGATGGAGAATAGATGATGCCTCGAGCCAAGGGAGATGAAATCGTCACAAGAGTTTATATAAATATGTATGCAGTAACTGAACATCTTTCTCATTTATTAGTAATGCAAATGAAATAAGCATTGAAACCTTATACTCACCAACAGGAAACCGGTAGAAGAAAATCTGACAGTTGTTTGAATAAGAGTTTGCACGAACACTCACATATTATGTTACAGGGGCAGTTTTCATCAGTATGTCGATCAAGAGGGGGAATGTACACTCATCATTACACTCATTACTTATTATAACTATTCATTATTAATCTTTATGCGCTGGTTTCTCTTTTGTTGGGAAATAAATATTTACATTGTAACATTCGATGTTTGTAACTCTTTAACTTATCCTAAACTGTGTTGTTTCTGTGTTTACTCTATAGGCATAGTTGCAGATGATGGATGATAAGAACAAGCCAAAATTTTACAGATGATTGTTTTTTTTCCTGTTTGAATTCAGCTCAGACGACGCTATTTTTTTTTTTAAATACCCCCCTTTCTTCATTTCCTGTTTTCTTGACAAATCCAGATGTGAAAATGAGAACAACATTAACATAATAGCTCTGGAATACGGGCTTGGACTAGGCTATTTTTGAGTCTATTCGACAGTAATTTAAGTGTATAGTCTAGTAGAATTGTATAATAATAATAATGATGATGATATTTATTTGAATAACGCTTTCCCCACCATTAAAGGCAGGCTCAAAGCGCTATAGGCGTCATGCCACAGTTCATGTCGATGGACGCAGCTACAGTAAGAGAGAACAGTCTCATGTTGTAGCTGCTTTGTTAATATACAGCTTATTTCTGTACATAAGAGAACTCATGATATAAGTTTTCTAGATCAATACGTTTAACAGTTACCTGCAGTCCTGTTGGTGAGTGCTGAGCTAGATGCACTGTGGTTATATAGTTGTGACCTTTGTCTATTCCTGTATATAGCTGATAGACACAGGCCACACTGTCAAAATGCATGATGATCACTTCTGGTGATGATTCAGTGATGATGAGAGTGACCATGGACTAATATCCTTTATCTTGTTTTCTGCCAGCGTTGGGGGTGGGGGGGGGGGTGATCAATAGATAAAGGGCTTAGAATAAATAAAGGGCTTAGAATAGATAATGACTTGCTGGTGGAGAATCAGCTGAGATTAGAAACAAGCACAATCCTTTGTTACTGATTTGTTTGACATAACTTTTGTCTGTCTTTAGCCTCTTGTCACTGTTGAATATAAGAACATGACCAGCTACTTTTAGCTAGTCATCTGCCCCAGTGCCCGTGCTGCCTCTCAACGACCCTGAGTTCAGATCTAACAGTCTGGAAAGCCAATGGAAAATCCAAAAGTCGCAAAAGAAAACAAAAATCAAACGGTCCTGCATAGCAGCGACGCTACGAAGGGGGGGGAAAAAAGCAACAGCCTACACAATGGGCACCAAAACTACCCAAACTAATAAAAATACCAAAAAATTGCAGAGAGCCGCCTCCCTGCTATTTGAAGGAGCACCACTCCAATCAATCGTATCAGGACAGACCATAGATCATTTCACTTATTGCTTCTGACACCAGTATGTTTAATGTTTAAATTTCACTAGGTATTTTTCATTTCTTTTTCTTTTTAGTCCGCGCTTTGAGCCTGCCTATAATGGTGGGATAAAAGCGCTGTACAAATTCAACATATTATTCAAACGGCAAACATTGAATATTTTCCTTTCATCAACATAAACTTACCAATTTAGTAATAAAAATTTCATTTTTTTAAATAATTAAAGCTGAAAACCACAGTATTTATTTTTTTTTTTTTTTACAAAAACAAGTGCAAGAGTAGAAGTGTTTCACATTTTGGCCACAATGTGTATGCTTGTATTACTTATTATGGGAGAAGATTAAGGTTAAAAGAAATCTCGTTCGTTAAGATTTTGCTGTAATATAACTGTTTAAACCTACGTGGTCAATTCTAGTAGATTTATTTTAAATGAAACAGACCTATATATATATATAGGTATTTTTAATTATAGTGTGTGTGTGTGTGCAGGGAGAATGATCATTTTTTTATGACTAGACAGTGTCGATGAATATATCAGGATTTACTTAAGTATTTTGATGTGCTGTTGTTATTAACATCAGTCCTCGTGATCGGTAACCACAACGATTACAATTAGTTTTGGTGGAATATTTAAAATGTTTGATCAATTAACTGGCACGAATCATATCTTGGCTAAAGTAAATTTCCCCTCATATTCTTTATCGTTTGAAAATACGGTCGAATTTTCCCAGTTTCGATAAGCCCGTGGTTAACGTAAATTTTACCTGGAGTCGATTTCAAAAACAATACGAATGCTGTACTTCCATCTTTATAATTATTTTTGCAACGTCCGGGTAGTCAAGTCACACAAAATCTAAGGTATAAATGACAAAGATTCATATATTAAGGCTGTAAAATTAGGATTATAAACAATATTTAATATATCAAGGGGACTGTACTCTCAGTCATACACAGTTTTTTGAGAGTTATCGTACATTAAATAAAAGGATATGGCTCGAAGTTGTGGTGAAGAAAGAATGCACAGATAATTTAAGCCTTTGTCAGAATTCATTCTTTGCCTCAGGTAAAACACGGATAAAGTTTTATTCGTTTTATGTAATTTTTAGAATAATTTACAGGCATTAACTATTATCTAAATTAGAAAGTCACGTTAGGATAGTGAGTTTTTCCCTTGCACGTCAAATGATACAATGAACGCAGACAAGTGCTAGAATCATTGTTATCATGCTAGAATCATTGTTATCAGTTCTTTAATAATATGTCGTGGTATGAGGGGGGGGGGATATTTTATAAGTACAGTAAAGGAATGTCAATACAATAATTATGCAGTTTTATACTTACCATTGAGAAAATATATAAATGTTATGCAGATCTAACTTCTAGTTGTAATCATTGCTGGACGTGCGTTCATAGCCTTTAATTATGCAGTTTAGAAGTGATTTTATTATTCCGAAATAATTTTTTGATTTATCACGTTAGAAGACTAGTTTCCATGTTCCACATTTTGTGATACATGTTCATTTACAGTTATTTCTTCATCTTTATTGAAACACTGTAATTTATCAATGTAAACACTTACTATATACAGTGATACCTCGGTTCTCGAACATAATTCGTTCCGGGAGGACGGTCGAGAACCAAATTGTTCGAGAACCGAAGCAATGAAACTCATAGGAAATAATGGAAACTGGATTAATTCGTTCCAAGCCCCAGAAAATGCCTATTTACTGGCCTAATTTGTATATAATATGTAGAAAAACATGAGTCTCAACAAGAAATAAGAAATAAAAGTGTATTTATTAAAACAAAAAAAAAACAAAAAAAATGTACAGTACAGTACAGTAAATTGTGTTTCATTTACTGTACCTGTACCAAACTTTATGGCAGGAGGGAATGAATGTGGAGGGAGGAGGGAAGGGGGATGGTTATTGTTTTGAAGGGGAGTCCTCTTCAATAAAAACAGAGGGTAACTGCTCTTCGGGTGTTTCTGTTCTCTGTATCTTTTGCTGAGGAGAATCAGAATCTTGCTCTGCAGTTGCTTGTCTGATTTCTTTACGGAAGAATTTGTCAATTGTTTGCTGTTTTTGTCTCCTTTGCAAAATTTTGCGGAAAGTGGACATAACATTGTCATTAAAAATGTTAACTGCTCTATTTGCTACCACTTTATCAGGGTGATGTTGTTCAACAAAATTTGCGATTTCTGCCCATTTTGCACACATTTCGTGACTCTCTCCACAAAAACGTGACTCTCTCTCTCTCTGCACTCACACTGATGACGCAAGCAAGGCGCGCTGGGCCGAATGAACGCCATTCGGCTCAACTCGGCTCATCTCGGACGTTCGGATGTTCGAGTTCCAAATATTTGTTCGGATTCCAAGACAAAATTTTCTCGAATTTCCTGGTCGAATACCGATTTGGTCGAAAGTCAAGGCGTTCGAGAACCGAGGTATCACTGTATTAAACTTTTTATTAGCAAGCATGATCCAAAGGAGGCAGTAAGCTTTTGCATCCATGCAGTCTGTTTAGCAAAATAATGCCATTGGCCAAACTTTTGCATAAGCTTAATGCTGTGCTGTTTTTGATGCAAATGATCCTTAAAAGTTTTGGAATAGTTTCAGTCAGAATCTTTTTTTGTTTTGGTCCAAAATATTATTATGTGTTATTTATGGCTTAGACTACTTTAACTAGAGCAGAGATCACAAAAGTAGTCAATTTTACTATAAAATATGCATGAAATTTATTTTAAAAATCAACATGTATGTTTTCATGATGATATTACTAAAAATTTAGCACCAAGAGCGTATTGAATCAAAATCCTTTGAACACACATGTTTTAATTTTATTTTACTTGTATATCTATAAAATACAACAATATTTAGCAAATATTAATAGTTTTTTTTTGTGTTCATGGAAAAGGGGATTGTTCACACTGCCAGCCATGGACCCATCATTGCGAAAAGAACGTGAGGCCTTTTTGAAGAAGGCAAAGTCACAGCCAGCAGTTGAAAAAAGGAAACTCAAACCAAGCAGTAATGAAAATACAAGCAAAAAACCCAAGCTGAGCAAGCCAGCAGCTCCCAAAGCATCAAGTAAGCATTGGACATTTGTCACTGATTTACTTTCTGCATCAGAGCAGTATAGTATGAGATTTTTGACATATGTCTTGTTATTCAGTAGGTTAATGGCATGTATTTGTAATGTCTTGATGTTAATATTACAGCATTTTATTTTGGTACGTTGATGGAATCTGAGTACTGTGTTACTATGGTTTGTGATGTCTCATTCTGTAGTGTTAATAGGTTTATAAAATTTTGCCATACAGCATAATCTCATTAAAATAGCATACAGATATACAATATCAGGTAATTTTAACAAACTTGAATTGCTGAGATTTTGTTCAGCGCACATGCCTAAATTTTGTTCACAGAAATGTCTGGGTTTTTTTTAGGGTGTGTATTAGGTCATCTGAGAATTACTAAAAATTGGTTATATCAAGTATCAGTTTGGTTTTTTTTCATTTTAATGTGTTAAAATTTTCAAAACATTTAGTATATTTTATACAGTGAAGAAATTTGTATATGCTTGATAGTTGATTACAAGACCGCACAAGGCAGCTCTCAGTATCGCTTTAGTGTCCTGGCTCGGATTGTCAAACACATGAAGGTAAGTACCATTATATTTTGGATCAGAGCATGTGTTTCTAGAGTGTAGCTATGCTTCTAAGCATATAGCTTACAACGCATTTAATTTCTAGCACATAACAATCAGTTTTATGATAGAATGGGTTATTGACTATCAAATTATATCAAACCAAACATTCAGATATTATGATTTAATACATGATTTCTCCAGTTCTTAACATCATTGGTCGTGAAAGTATTTGAGAAAATTATCAAAGCACTGATTCTTCCATTAGATCACCAATTCTGTATACATGCAAGACCAGCTGATTGAGGCTGTCTTCCTTTGTTTTGACCATGCAGCTTATGAATGCTACAATGTGTGAATGAATGCAGATTATATGTACACCCGAACCATGATTGTATGAGAGTCAGTTTGGTGGAGCAAATATAAATGTTTTATGGTATTGTTATTTTGTTTTACTCCTAGTAGCCATCTGGGATGAAAAAAATAGTCTTGTTACCATTGGCTGACTCAGGAATTAAAACTCAGCTTTTAATTAATTGTAGGACAGAGATTCACATGATACATGAGTTATACACATAGAATCTTTTACTTTTGAGTTCTAGTAGTACAATATTTCCCGTTCCATTTACTAGACTCGACATCAAGATGGTGATACAGAGCCCTTACTGCTGGAAGAAATTCTTGATGAAACTAATCAGCTGGATGTGACAAATTCCATTCGTCACTGGTTAGCCACTGAGGTCAGTAACACTTAGTAATGCATTCATTATTATCTCAACAGTGTTGATAATGCAGTATTGATAATGCATTTGAAGTGAAGATCATAAGAATTTTTTTTCAAATCTTTGTACAGGATCTGTCTAGCCGTGGACAAATTATTAGTTCTCATAATATGGCGTGATTGCATATAATGTTATTTTGAATTGTGGACTCCACTCTACCATGCTTCTTTGGCTTTGACAGCGACCTTGAGTTAACAATAAACTGAAGTGACAATCACTTTTTTGCAATTTCATATGATGACATTTCTTAATATTCTCAAGATTTCTCAATATATTCTCGATAATTTCCTGATGTCACTAACCCTTATTGTCTGGAGTGGTTACTATTAAATCTACAGTGATTGCCCTTTACTGCCAGAATGCAATGATTCTTTGTATCGACTTTTGTTCTACATCTTTGTGACTATTTTGGTATCTTGTTCAGCACCATGAGCTTGCCTTTGACTGAGATGCATAAATTCTCATTATTATTAAAATGGAATCACTTGCATTTGTCTTTGATTTACTGCAGGTTTTTCTTCATGAAAGTGTAGAAGCTTGTAAACATTTTAGACAAGGAAACTTCTTTTATTTGGGTGCTGCAATGCACCAGGTTTAATTTTCTCTTTTGGTACATTTCAGGCTTTGCTTGATAACCCAAAGATTGAAGTGATAAACAACAGTGATGGGCAGAAATTTGCTTTCAGACCAAAGCTAGATATTCGTGACCGCAAAGGACTTCTTCGGTTACTAAAAAGCCATGATTCACAAGGAAAGGGAGGAATCATGATGGAGGATGTTGAGGAATCATTGCCTAATGCTGAGAAAGCTGTAAAGGTAAAATGGGTTACCTGGCAGCAGATTTTGCTTTAAAGTTTTAATTATTACTTATTTTGAAATCATTAAAGGATAATAAGACTGTGAATATTTGGAATATGTTGGTGACTGGTTATTTCTTTAATGACTTAATGTCTGTTTAGAACAAACAGGTGACACAATGTGTAAAAGCTAACCAGCAAACATCCATGATTAGGATTTGGATCTTCATATTCAAAGAAAAATCAGTTACATCTCATGTCTTTTAGAGTCTGAATTAGGCTTTAAATTCTACATTTTTAAGTTTTTGAAAATGATTGAAGCGAGACAGTTAATTTTCGAAGTATGTGCACGATGAAAAGTAAGTACTGAATATGACTAAAGATCAGCTGTAGAACAGCAACTTCATTGTTAGTACTGACTCCAGTATTATATTTTACCATTATATTTTTTTCTATTATGCAAGATACCTTTTCTGCTTCTAGGTGCTAAGGCTTTTCTTTTTAAATTTGCCTGCCCTTCTGTTTTGTAGTCCATGGGGGACTATGTCTTGACAGTAACAAGGCCTACAGATAAGAAAAAAATTCTTTTCTTCAATGACAGGATTCTGAAGTGTGAAATAGATGAAGGTAAAGCATGCTTTGAAGTGTTGGTCTTTTCATTTTTGTTTTTAATTACAATTTTTTTAAAAGCTACTGGGAAGGTTTCTTATTGTTAGATTGTGGAATATCTTGCATATTGACCTGCTACTAAGATGAAATAGGTGAACATTGTTTTTGAACAGAGAAGAATAAATGGTTTTTTTTTTCACTACCACTAAAAATATTGTTTGCAACATTATTCAGCACTAAGTACAATGTTTGACCAGTTCACTGTATGGACTAAGCAAAAGAAAACATACCAGCATTTGCTTTTTTTCATTGTGTCAGAGTTTCAAAAGTATTGGCGGAGTGTTGCTGTGGAAGGATTAGATGAAGCCAAGATTGAAGAGTATCTCACACGCAACGGTATCTCCTCCATGCAAGATGCAGGAGTTCGCAAGGTTGTAAGTATTTTATTATACTTCAGAAGTATCCATATCGCATTAGGAAGATTAATCAGGAAGTAAGGAAGGGATTTGGGAGATGGTCAAAAGCATGAAAGATTTGGCATCAGGAATGAAAAAATTATATTGTCAGGAAAGACATGTTTTGAAAAACTTACACAAAAATGAAAAAAAATTGTTTGAAAAGATGTGTAGACATGTTGGCGTTGGAAGGCCATTTACAACTTGAATAAAAAGTGTTACATCCCCATTTTTTTTTTTAACTGTCTGACATGTTTTGTTAACTGCAGATGGCTGTACCAAAGAGGAAGAAGGGTGGAGTTAAGAAAAATCGCCAGTTTAAGCGACACAACGAACATCTGAGCGATGTGCTCAAAGACTATTCAGAATTCTCCAAGACATAATGATAAACATGAGGATGCTGTGGGTGTGTTTGTTATTTAATGTCTTGCATGGAGCAGATTAATCTGTCCTTGTAATTTCCCATGTTTACTGCATTCAGGTCAGAGTTCGTACAATGTTTGTGGACAGCTTTGAGTTTTGTCTTTTACATCAGAACAATGTAAATAATTGATTTATTTTTAGATATATGTGCACACAAGTTTTCATGCTCATTCAAGTTTTAACTCTGATGAATTCACTCAACCTGTTTTGTCCAAGCAAGCCTCACCAAGTAAAAAAATCCTACTTCACCACTAAGATCTCCCAAAGGGATTGTTTCACCTTAAGAAATGCTCATTCGGTAAACTTTACAAGGGAATAGAAGGTCGTCTTTCCCTTCCCCACTTCTAGTAGTGTGTGTGGGTGAGTGTGTGCATAAGAATATAAAATTTTTTTTTGTTGCAGTGGCTTTTTAAAGAATGACTTGCATCTCGTTTTGAGAGAATAGTAATAGAGAGAGAGAAACATGTATAAGTTATCATTTTTCTGTCATTGTCAATGGCACTTAGTGCAGTTATTCTGACCGTGACATCTCTTCCCCTACTCAATGTCCTCTTCTTAGACTGCCTTTCTACATTTGATAGATTTACAAATTATATTCCTTGGAAAATATGTGAGGTTTGTGGTCACTTTGTCAATGGAAGTAGGCGTAATAGCCTTATCAGATTCGTAGCTAATATTTGGAACGATCTTTCCTTGGCGAGTATTCGTGGTTGATCACTCCTCCTTAACGGCGGTTCCTTAACAGGCATCTTTAGTGTGACAGGGTGAGCGTGCGGTTTCTTGTGACTGGACTGTAGTTTGGATATCCTGAGACATTCTAGTTCCTGTTTAAGTAGTCATTTGAGATAACGATATAGGATATCATCTTTCACTCTGAAGGAGATGTTGCCGAGCAAAGCAGCTTTTGTGTAGTAGGGGGACTATGGTGTTATCGTCCTTAGGTTGGTTCTCTTGGTAATGCCGTTTGCTGGCGAGAATTCCCCAGTGTTATGGAAAGTTGGTTCGCAGCGTTGATTTGTATTCCCATGTTGACTATGGCCTATGTTCTGAAGTAGAGGTAGCTTTCGGTATCCCTTGGAAGTTGCCTAAAACGGCATCGATAACAGGCCGTTGAGTGATGCAGCCTGTAAGTGCAAAGGAAGGGCTGTTAACTTTTAGCCGGGCCTATTGACAGATTCCCTGTGTCCACTGAAGAGTGTAAATAGGCTTTTTCCCCTGCAAGACAGATCACTTGGAGATAACCATGTCCAGTATTCGTGCAAGTCACCGCCTACGCGTGCCTTCTGTCAATGACAGCCATTTGCCTCCCCCTCCTGCTTTGTCACAGGGATGCCAGTGTTTCTCTCTAAACTATCACAAAAATGGAAACGCAAGACACACATGTGAACTCGTTAAGTCAGTGTGTATCGTGTACTCATCACTGATTTGTTCACGATAAAATTTTGGGTATTGTTTTTAAAGATGTCTTTGTTATCACTGTTCTTGTTTTCATGTATGCTAGGTACCTTGAATCCAGAAATCTCGAAAATAGGAAAGAATGATGTGTGAAAATGTACCAAAGCTTGCTTAACATTGGTAAATAATGTTTGACTTTCATTTTTCATACAAAGTACATATTTTGGACAAAATTACGGAAAATGGAAGACTGGAGTACGGATTGCCTCCGGAACGGATGAATATGTCTACATACAAATTGCAGATCTCTCTATATCAGTGGTTCTTAACCTGGGTTCGATCGAACCCTAGGGGTTCGGTGAGTTGGTTTCAGGGGTTCGGCGGAGCGTCCGCCACGGAGATCAAGACACAACCGCAATTCGTGATGACACTAAAGAAGGGTTCGGTGAATGTGCATATGAAACTTGGGGGTTCGGTACCTCAAAAAAGGTTAAGAACCACTGGTCTATATATATATAGTACATACAACCCACAACTGGTTATTTTCACACAAAGAAATGCCTTTAGCTTCGATCAGTGATAGGCACTAAATTAGAACCAGACGATAAGAATACGTTTTTGACATCGTTGTGAATATTTTTTTTCTTCCTTGGAATCCACAGCAATGACAAGACTAGATACAAATGTGGAAGGAAGTGTTCGAGAAGCAGCTTAAGAGGAAATCCGACAGTTTACAAAAAATAAGTATTATTGTCAAGCGATAAATTATATTCCTGCCTGTCGGATCAGGGATAAAGACTGTGCCCGTGATGTGAATATTAATGTACAAATCTGAAAAGTGTAATAAAAATTAAAATTTTCTTTCACAGTTTAAAAGTTGTGACCATCGCGCGAATGCCGAAACCTTTCCTCTTGGAGTTTACTTTTCTTACACAAAAGCAGAGCATCGAACTACACAGGCTTTTCCTTCAAATCGCAAGTCCACAGGTAAAAAGAAAAATTTAAAATACCCAGTTAAAAAATATCGTTCAGTGTTTCAAGATTCCAGCGCCGGTAAAAGGCCATCAAAGTACAAAAATACATTTGATCTCAAAATTATGAACACAACTGCTTGTGTTCTATAGTCAAAAAATTATAAAATACAATGAAATGAACCGTAGTCATGTTAGCAATTTAAAAAAAAAAATTGTCTTTAAAAAAGCGCTTAATTGCCAGCTACACGCCCTTAAACATTGAACAGTCATGTAGTTCTTAAAAAATAGTCCCAACAGAACTTTGTTTCGATCTTGAAAGTTTCTGTGAGCCTTAAGATGATTTAATAAAATGAAAAATATAAGAGGGTGGGTACGTTTAGATAAAAAATTTAAAAAAAAAAGCCGATGAACTAAAAAAGAAACACCCTCAAAGCCATTACTCTGAACATTTACTTTGTTGATAAGTCGCACCGCCTAAAGATTAGAAGCTTTCAGTTCTTAGAAAATTAGTGCAACAATTTCTTTGTCACCCGATAATCAGTGATAAGACTAATGTGTGCGTTTGTGTCTTCCTACTTATAATTTTGTGTGTGTTGGTGTGTGTGAGTGTGCACGCAGGCAGGCGTGCGTGATTTGTCAATTTTCGCATTCCCAGCAGCAAATTCCGATACTAATTATCTTTTCCCATTATACAATTTTTTTTTAAAAATGTGGGTATCGCGTATATAAGTGGACACCTGCCAAAACCACCACTTTTCCCTGGTTTTTCGCATGCTTTCTCTCGACGATATAACATCAATCGACTGACGAGGAGGACTCATTTGAATAGCAACAATCAAATGTCTTTGTTGAACGCAACACATTCGGAAAGCAGGTCTTTGATTTGAGTACAAAAATGATGAAAAGTTGTTAAAACGAATACTGCAGTTTAAATATTCGCCTTTGCAAATAATTACACAAGAAGGTACTTTTATGTGAAGGTGAAAATTGAACACAAGACAATGTGTCTTTATTAGAAAGGTAAAGGAGAGAGGAAGGAACAAACTCAACACTCACGCTGATAATAGTGATGAGCTTTAATTAGAAATCCATAGATAGACAAATTCTCATATTCCTGCAATTACTCCATTGCTGAATCGTCTTGATTTTCTTCTACATATCGGTGTCAAGACTTTGGTGAGCTCCCAGCAACTATGAACCTGACTTCACCGCTGGAATTCATGGCTACCTTTGACCTTCCATTGCCGGCTGCGGAAACGAATCTCACAACAGTCGTCCTCTCGTCGTTCCCTGCTCAAGGTGTTGTCTCTGACGAGGTGGTCCTGAATTTCATGATCGTGTACCGATGGCTGGGGATCGCATTGTGCATCGTACCACTCGTCTTCTCCATGATCAACGCCAGCGTGTACTGGCAACACAAGAGAGCCTCACATGGTGTCCACCTGATGGGCATCTGCGCCGGCGACGGGTTTTGTGTCCTCATGTCCCTGATAGCCTTTATGACAGCTCTGTGGCAGCCACCCAGCTCCGAGGCTTACCAGATCATCAGCTGGTACCTGGCCAGCTATACTGCCAACAGCTGTCGTCGGGCAGCCATCTGCCTGAATCTTCTCGTGTCCCTGGAACGTTTCCTCGCGGTGGCCTTCCCACTCAAAGACTTCTCGAAGCGCGTGGCTGGCAAACCAAAACTCAAAGTCTTGCTCGTCTTCGTTCTGTCCTTTGCTGCGCATGCGTACTTTTTGTTAGAATTTCGCGTGGTAATGGATAGTGAGGGAAAGTGGAAGACATCACGCACAAGTCTAGCCATTGATAATTCGTTAATTTTTCTTGGCTGGTCCATCGTGGTAACTATCTTTTTTGCTTGCCTCCCTTTATTTCTGTCATTGATGCTTAACGTTGCCTTGGTGATGGGGCTGCGTAAGCACAGAATTACCACGAAAGTCGCTGAGAGTTTCAGCGGGAGGGACCAAGCAGGGACTTCCCCAACCCACGGTCCACACCGATGGGCAAGTTATCTCTCTCAAAGACTCTCGACCAATATCCTTCGAGACTTCTCACTTCACGTCTACTTCTACACAGTCGGGATCTTTTGCCGGCAAAGAATCAGTGTCAGATAAGAGTATCCGAAGCCACGGGGATCAGTCGGTGAACACCATGGTGCTGGTGTTCTCCTTCGTCTACGCCGTCATGGTGCTCCCTCGCATGCTGCACCTGACGGCACGCGCTCTCATACCCGAGTACGCACCCAGCTCGCGCGAACACAACCTGTATACCTTGATCGATATATTTACCCAGATCTGGGCCCACCTGACGGAAGTGGAGCAGTTTTGTTTGTCTTTTATTTACAGTCGTCAGTTCCGCAAAGCGACTGGTCGTTTGTTTATTGTTCGCATCTTCTGCGGCAGCTTTGCTGACAAACAGTCCATGTCATCAAGTACAGCAACATCTCAATCTTCCTACATGTGAGCAGAGGAGCGGGAAAAAAGAAATAATAATAATTAAAACCATCCGCGAAAAGTTATTGTGGTGTTATTGATTACATACGATTATGTTTTATTACGACTCATCATTGTAAACAGGACACGAAAGGACATAAGCAGTTGTCGTCTTGACATAAACAGAACTGAATAAAGAAGCTAAATTATATTTTTTTCTGATAACTGTGCTACAGTATTAAATGCACTTCAAACGACAGCCACTTGTTGATAAAAATAGCAATAATAGAATTTAACCGACTGAAAGTTAAAGTTTCGCGAAATCATAGTGGAAGATTATTCTTTAATAGAATTAATTAAATAAATAATAATGTCGTCCGTTCGACCGTCTTTCTTGAGACAACGACACGATGTTCTGATGCTGCTGTTGATATAACAGCGAGAATTTTGGAGAGTTGAGAACTTTTTTTTAAAAAAGATAATCTTACACTGCCAAAAAAAAATGTTCCTAATATAATATCAATTTGAAGTTGAAGGGAGACAATTTAAAGATGCTGCTTAAGCACAAAAAGAGTTTTACTCCGATCGGTTTGTATGTCGAGATCTTTTCCTTTTTGCTGATGATAATAAATTTTAAGTTTTATAGTCCGTGACTGTGATATTTGTTCTTTTACTATAACGACAATAATGTAAGGGGAACTAATCTTTAAATATATTTCAGGGGATAAACCTTCTTGCAGCAAACTATGAATTATAAAATGGGACATTCTATCATGCAGTCTGCTGGTAGCTAAAATCGGTTTTGTTTAATTACAATAAAATCTGCTTTATCATTCCTAAAAGAATATAAAAATAATACTGGCAGAAAATACAATAAATCTTGCCGAAAGATTCCCACTATAGATGCCGGTTATGGTGATGATAAAGTGTGTGAGGGATGGAACTTTCTGTTATAAAACATCCACAGAGAAGATTCTTGAAAGCTTCGAGGAGAAAAACTGTTTTTTAAAAAATGAAATCTCCCAAAGGAAGATGCGTCAGTGAAGATGTGACCAGCACAAATGGTGAGGGACAGAAATTTCATTAAAAAAATCCGCAGTAAAAGTTCTGGAGAGCTGGGAGGACATAAGATGTGTATAGAAGTCACACAAGGGAAGTTGTGTGAAGATGTTACCAGCATCAATGTGTAACAGCTGTTGGCTACCTCACACGTAGATTGTATGTTTAGAACAAAGAACAGCATTACTGAGGAGGTGGAGAAAAACAAGTCCGATGATTATGACAAACCTTGATCTTCAGGTCAGTAAAAGCAGTAGTTCAAAACAGAAAATTAAATTGATTTTATGTCATTATTTTTGGGTAAAATTTCTCAGTGGAAGTGCGTTTAAGGTCTTGATAAAAAGTCTTAAGAGCAAGTCGACTTTGTTAAGTTTGTCTTGCCACTTGAGACCGATGTATTTAAGACCTTACATATAATGCGATTTTTTGAAGTTAAACCGCAAAACTTGGGCTTAACATCAAGTGCGACTTAAGACCACACATGCAACCTGGCCCAGATAAACGCGAGGGGACACATCACTTTCATCCACTCATATACATGTGCGAAAACTAATTCACACAGATGGTCTCTCTTTTTGTCTCTCTGTCACACACACACATATATGAACTATTGACAAAAATTTGTTAACCCTTTGCACTCTTTTCTCTATTGGCAACAAACTACAAATGGCATAAACACATTTAGTAAATTATGAAGAAACTTTGAATAAAGTGTACATATATGCCGCGGAATTAAAATCATTAAAAGAAGTGAAGGTAAAATATTTAGTAGTTTATCCATGAAGAGCAGCGCGATGCAACCAAAATAAATCGAGCTTCTAACTTTTTAACACATGCAGCCACCCCCATTATAGCCACACCCTTTTATTGAAGTGAAAGTTTCTGTCGGTAAACTGCACTCACTAGTACCTAATGAGGTAACGGTCGCGCGAGAGAACCGCGAGACTTCACGGAGAGTAGCTGTTCGATGTCATGTTGGGGATTGAAACTGGCTGGTGGCTCCTGTTCCTTTGTAATGAACGTGTGGATAGGTAGTTCCTTTATATATTAGATAGGTGGAAGCCTGGAGTCCATTAGTTTCTTGTATATAAAGGTGAAGATGGCAGCCTTTTGTATTACTGAGTGTTTGAAGTCGGTCGCGAACTGTAAGACTAATTATCTGAAGCTAATTACTGTGCCACTAGCTCTCTGTGAAGATGCTTGATTGTCTCGCTGTTTCCCTGTAACAATGTAACATGCCATCGTGGCATTGTAACAATATCTCACTGGGAAATTGGACAATCTTAGACCACCCCGTGGAACTTTGTAAGTACATTTTACCTAGTTCAAAGTCATACGCATTTGAAAGACTGACAGAAAAAACGTCCAATAATAATAAAATAATAATAAAACAGAACAATGCAGGAAACTATATTAAACGGAGAACTTATCGTCCTCTTGAACTATATAAATAAATGTATATTCCTAGCTTGTTGACGGTATTTTTGTTGTCCAAAAGACGACAAGTCGGAGAAATTTAATTTAATTGAACAATTACATAACTTATGATCATAGAAAAACAAGTCGTACAAGTCTTAATCCTAACCCTAACCCTTTCCGCCAACACAGGGAAACAAAAATATAGAATACACTAACAATGACAAGCTAGGAAGTAAAAAACACCCCAAGCTACTAAAACATGTATTAAACAATGACAAACTACGATGCAAGAGTTTTAAAAGAAGGAAAGAGGAGAAATACACTCGACTAATTCAAAATAATTAAGAATTTCCGTCGGGCCAAAATCTCGCGTGACGTTAGGGATATAATGAGATTATTGGAGTGCCTCAGGATATGAAAATGTAGTTACAATGGTCCAAAACTGATTGACAAGCAAGGAACCCCTTAATGATGACAAGACCGAAGCCATCCTCATAAGCTCAGACCAAAACTTGTTCAGCTTCACGATTTCTTTCCCCAACTCGACAATATTATCGTTCGTATTTGTGATTCTGCCAAGAACCTGGTTGTCATTCGGAAACACTCTGTGCATCCTTCCTTTTGTCTACAACACTAGTTGACGTTTTAATAATAATTAATTATTTTTTAATTATATATTATTATCCACAGTCTTTGATAAATAATATCTGTATATGATATATGATTATTTATATTACGGTAACTATTAATAGCTACAAAGGCAACTGTGACAATGATGGTAAGATTTGGTGCTGCTTTAACATCAATAGGCACGGACTTAGGATAAACAAGACTTCAGGTATTTTGTCCTTCCATAAAAAATGAAACATTCTTTAGGAAGAGATTTTGGTTGATATTAAGTATAGTGAGTTGTTTTCCCACTCTTGGAAAACCTTGTGGTACTTCCGGTAACTCGAGAGCCTCTAACGCACAGATGTCTGCTGTAATCATTTCGATGTGAACATCTTTTGGAAACGAGGAAAGTAATAAGGTTGAAGATTAAAAAATAGCCCAAAACCTTTTATGTCAGTGATAGAAATTGTAAAGCATGCTCTGCGTTCACATCTCGGTCTAAATAAAAGCTTATGCACTGCCCTTGGTGTCTCTTTGTGATTGGCTGCAACTGCTGCTTAATCGTGACGTAAGCAGCTGACGTTGGTGAGCACTAGGACAAAAGTATCTGACGTCAACAAGTGACGTACACGCACTCCTTGACGTAAATTAATACGCATGACGCGACATGCGACAACTTCGAACTTACTGTAATAATACTAAACCAACAAACCTCAGATATGGAAGGAGAGAAGGAAAGAAGGAAGGAAAAGAGAGATAGAGAGAGATGTAAGACATTTAAGAAAGAGAATGAAGAAAAACGAAAATAAAAAGAAAAAATAATGAAAAAAGGAAGGAAGAAATATAAGCACACTAAGATAAAGAAGATCCTTGCGTATGACGCTGCGATCACGTGACACTGCAAACTTGGTTTTGTTATCTTCTTGCACAGAATAAAAGACTGAACAGCTCCACTCTTGCTGATTTTCTCTTGAAATCACTATGGCGGTCTTTATATTTACTTTTGCGATTGGCATACTTCTCTGTCATGAAACGGCCATGGGTGAGTAATCTACAGTCACTTTGTGAGTAGACTACAGATTTCCAAATTTTCATAATTTTCAAGGCATGGGCTAACCGTTTAGGCTTTAACAACAGGGGCGTCCACTCTCCATCAACGCCGTGCAGCAACCCTCTCGTTGTCCACGTCATCTTTCGCCATGTCTTTGTACAAGTCTCTGGCATCTGGTAACCATGACAACATCGTCTTCTCCCCGCTCAGCGTGTACACGGCCTTGACTATGACCTTGCTGGGGGCAGGTGGCGACACGGAGCGGGAATTGCGGGTAGGAAGGATGTGTTTGCACTCGAGTAAGTCAAACTGTATCATCTTGACAAAGAAATATTTTACAAAGTAGCAGAGTGATTAGTAAGACATTTGTATGACCGAGAAAACTCAGATAAAACCATCATCTGAAGATAAGATTTGACGATTGAATGTTTGTTTGACTCTAAGGAGTGGCTAAAATCGGAAACATGGGCGTTTCATGTTGTACAAAAGGTTAAAATTTCTTTCCCTGATAAGAAATTTTTATTTCTGTGTTTCTATTCTAAGTTTGCCTTTAGATTTCCATTCTCTCCTTCCATCGTGAAAATTATTTGGAGATTTCATTTAGAGGGCCTGACAACAAGTAGACATCAACAACAGTACGATTGCAAAAGTTTGGAAACTACAACATTTGTGCCATTTTCATTCCTCCAGACGGTTCTGGGAGTACAGAATGGACAGAACATCCACGCAGGAATTCATGACCTGATGACCTCCATAACGGCTCATGACGTCACGTCAAACGTTGACACTGCGCATGGCTGACGCCGTGTACTACGACGCACAGAAGGCTGTCGTCATGGACAGGCAGGATAGATGGGTGGAAGGATGGATGGAAGATAAATGGAGCAAAGAATGATTAGTGGATTAAAAACAGTTTATTGTTCTTTGATTTTCTTTTATTTTGTGATTTATTGATCTCAGAAGTGTATGTACACGTGTCGCTGTATTTTCACTGTCCTCCATGTTTTATTTGTCTCGCAGCTACGCTTCTAGCATGAGTCAGTACTACGAGAAAGGACTGAAGCCCTTCCAGAGACCAAACCCAGAGCAGGCCGTCAACACCTGGGTGGAGGAGGTGACAGAGGGTGCTATCACCAACTTCCTGCAGCCTGGCGCCATCACAGCTGATACTGTGCTCATGCTTCTCAACGCGCTATTCTTCGAGGTAAGAACCACCTCAACAAGATGACACATTGGGATAAAATTAACCACACACATTGCATTAATTGTTATTTTGATGGCACAATAAACGGGTGACTGCATGCATGTTCAGGCGTCGTGGCAAACCATGTTCGAGGCTCGAGGTACCCGCAGTGCTACCTTCACCACCCTGTCGGGTGCAGTGAAACACGTGCCCATGATGACCAATGAGGGCGAGTTCTCTGTGAAGACTCTTCCGGAACTGGACGCTCGCGTGCTGGAACTGCCGTACAAGGGACGACGCTACAGTTTCTTCATCATCCTTCCCAAAACCAAGAATGGACTGACCCACCTGGAGGGCCTGCTGGATGGCCAGGTTAGTAGATGACGAGTCAGCATAGAGATGGTTGGTTGGTTGATGTAGTAGAAAAGTGCTTCCATCTTGATGGGAGAGAGAGAGGTGGAGGAAACTGTAGTACGTGTACAGAGGGTGTCCCGAAACGAGATCTGAACCCAGTACCTCTCACCAGTGAGAGAAGACAATTTTGTAACCACTGAACTGCTCTTTTGCGTTTTCCCTTATTTTGTTGTTTGTTTTTTTTTTCTCGACAGATTCTAGAGAATGTTGTAGCCGCTATGCCACGCGCCAACCACTTCGAGGTTTACGTGCCCAAATTCACACTGCGCACGCATAAGGGGTTAAAAGAACCCCTACAGGCCCTGGGGCTCAAGTCCATGTTCGAGATGTCGGCCAACTTCACTGGCATGGCGCGTGTTTCAGGGGAAAAGGTCTGCTGGTCACAGATGTACAGCATGAGGCCATGATAGAAGTGAGAGATTACTTTGAAATTTCTTGTTCATTCTAATTATCCACTCGTGTTTAATGTACACATGCTAGCTCTTACACGAAGCAATAAACGCTACAATAAATGAACACAGAACCCCTGTCTTTATTAGTCAGCATTAATTAATGACGCACATCAAACCATCAGTGTCTTTTTTACCATTCCATAGTTTCGCTTTAGTCATCGCTGCAGCCATCTACTAACTCGTTTATTCACGGAAAAAAAATGTAAGCCAACCCTGTTGGTCAAAAAGAGAAAGAAAGTTGCATTTTCAGCAATTTATTATTATTCCTGTGATTTCCTGTTTTACAATTAATAATCAAATGTATGAACAGACGAATTTCACTTGCAAGTTCCACGCAATGTTAATGATAATTGACTTTCTTGTGTGACACTGTGACAAAGTTCATCTTGGTCAATCAGGTCACGGAAACCGGTACCAAAGCGGCGGCTGTGACGTCAGTAAGTTATGGTTCGCAGTCAGAGGCGAGTGTGTTCCGGGTGGACCACCCTTGCCTCTTTGTTCTCCGCGACAAATCTGATGGCATCAACATCTTCATGGGGCGTCTTACCGACCCATCACAAGGCTGACAGTAGATTTAAGTTTTTGTGCTTTATACATTGGATATATAATTCAAAGTTTAGGGAAAGTAGTGCGAGAAATTCATGTACATGAACATAGTACTCCACAAAAAGCAGTGCCTGTGAAAAATACTGTAAGATCACAAAAATAGTTTGCTTACTAGAATAGGTAGTGATACAGAAGTTACATCGCTATGGTCATCATAAAAAAGTTTTGGTTAAAGATTAGGCAAATATACAGCCAGAACTGGCTGTGCATGTAAGAAGCAGATGTCATTACAAAACAAAACGAAAAATAAATAAATAAAATAAATAAATAAAAACAAATTAGAAGACATAACGAGCAGGAACAACAAGACGAATTAATGTTGAAGTTCTTCTTATAAGCACATCAGACAAATTATTATAAAGACACTTTGTTTTAAGATTTCTGAAGGAGGATCTGTTTACTTGCAAGATGTGTAGTATTTTGTGTAAAAATGGAAGAAATTGTTTTGTTGACAACCCTGATTTACGACAAAAAGTGATTATTTCATGATGTCCATGTATGACAGACCTAAGAAAAAATTCAACCCCTAAAAGTCTTACAATAGACATAATCACTTTAAATTATTGATGTTGATGTCAACAACAAAAAGTGGATGATACTACGTAAACCTTGCCACGTTTTACACCTATCGACAAAAAAGGAAATACTATACGTTAAAAGATATTCTTTATACTAATTATATATTTTTACCTTTAATATACTAATCTTTGTGAATGAACCCAAAGGGCAAACAAAATAAACTATTCGTATATGTTCTTGTCTTCGTATACATAATCCTGAACAAAATCATTTTCTTGCTTCTCTTCCTTCAAGTTCGTTTGAAGATCTTCCACAACTTCTGTGTCAGGGTCCTTGCAATTTTTTTGAGGTTTAGTAGCATTCTCCTGGACTCCTCTTCTAATGTCTCGTGGTGGTAGTGGCGGCGGAGGCTGCGGCGGCGGTGGCGGTGACAGAAAAGAAACGGGCAGCAAATGTTCTGTTGAAGGCAGTGGAAGGGAGGGTGGTACAGTTCTCAGGTCAAGGTCCTCAGAAGTTGTTGGCGGTGGTGACGGTGATGGAGAATGAGGGGATACAAGAGGTTGTGTCGAAGGTTGTGGGTGGGAGGGTGGCACAGTACTCAAGTCAAGGTCCTCTGAAGTTGTTGTCGGTGGTGGTGGCGGTGATGGAGGAGGGGGCAGCAGATGTTGTGTTGAAGGTTGTAGGAGGGAGGGTGGTGTAGTACTCAAGTCAAAGTCCTCAGAAGTTAATGTTGTCGGCGGCAAAGGTGATTGAGAAGGAGAGGTTACCAGAGGTTGTGTTGAAGATGGTGGGAGAGAGGGTGGTACAGTACTCAAGTCAAGGTCCTCAGAAGTTGTTGCTGTCGGCGACGAGGATGATGGAGAAGGAGTGGGTACCAGAGGTTGTGTTGAGGGTGGTGGGAGAGAAGGTGGTACAGTACTCAAGTCAAGGTCCTCAGAAGGTGTTGTTGGCGGCGGCGAGGGTGATGTAGATGGAGGGGGTACCAGAGGTTGTGTTAAAGATGGTGGGAGAGAGGATGGTACGATACTCAAGTCAAGGTCCTCAGAAGGTTTTGACTCGTTTCCTATGCTCTCTTCATCCTTTTTTTCGAGCTGTAACAATATATGGTTTGTTAATATCAAATATACACGAATGGACATTATTATTAGTATCAAACACGTGTACACATTAATATTATCGCCAAATACACAGTTTCATTCTGTCATGTTTATATTTTGCAATAATAAAGTTCACTGTCATTTTAGAAATGAAAAATTATTAAACTAATAAAATATTCTATAAAATTTGGGACATATCTATATATGTATCTCTAATAATTAGAGTGTTTATCACAGTTTCCTGGGTTTGCATGTAAAGACATGAGCAGTCGGCCAGGGGAAAAAAATATTGGGTTGTTAAGCAGTATACTGGAGGAATATTATTGTTACACTTTGTTTATTCACTAACTCTTAAGTTATTACTTTAAAAGTATTAATAGTTAATCACGAAAGTACAGGTTCTTAAATAATAACCACCATGTCGTTCAGAAAGCAATTGAAAAGAACTAGACCTACAAAACTTCCCTGTTGAATCCTATGAAGAACAGCTTTCCATCCTGATTCTATCTGTAAATCATCGCGCGCTGTCTTCAATTTTTCAGGAAGTCCTTGACCTACCCCAGGTCGTTACCTTTCATTCGATACTCTCTAACTTTGTGAGAAGTCGAAACTGCAGAAAGCTGTCAAACGCTTTGGAGAAATCGAGGTAGTATTGCCCTCGTCTAGCTGCTTTGATCACTCTTCAAACCTTTCAAGCAGCTGAGTGACGCATAAATGGCTGTTGAGGAATCCATTTTCGGCAAGGCAACAGATATGGTGTCCTCTTTCTTGAACATTTTTTGTTTTTTGATAATATTCTCCCCAACCTTGCAAACGTTTGAAAGAAACTGGCTGCATGAGCTGTGTACATTTCCAAAGAAGCTTTTGTGATAGTGGAAATCGATGTCCACCTACTGCTCCTGACTGCATCCTTTTAACTCCTTGATCACATGGGAATGCTTTAACTCTTCTAGTATTCTTCTTACCTGATCTGTTGAAAAAAATTAATTTAATGTAAATGGGCAATATGCACACAAGTATCCAGCTCATTTGTTAGTAATATTACTCTAAGTTCTAAATATATCTCTTTTCTCGAGGCCATCTTTATGTCGGGCGATGCCCGTTTCCTTTCCCTTGCTGCTTTACCTTCCCCAACCCTTTGCTCAGATACCCATTTCCACCAACTGGTCGATTGTAAGGAAGTTTGCTGCTGTACTTGGGTATTGAACAAACTCTCTAACCACTCGGCTATCTGCTTTCCCAGTGTGTACAACTTAAAGCTCACTGTTCTTGGTAGAACTTTACTTGTTATTGCAGGCTCTAGCATCTCAAACATTACAGATCAACAATTACAGAAAGCAGATAAACATAATGGGTAGATTTTGTGGGATACACAAGATACACAAACAAGAGGGATTACAGAAAATTTGAGGTAAAAAGGAAACAATGTATGCCCACCGCATTGTAGTAAGGGAACCATGAAAAGAACAGCTGCCACGACCCAGACCACGCTCATGACGGCTGGAGATGTCAGTTGGCAATGTTCTGGCGTCGTAATTAATTATCCTGCGAGTAACAGTCGAAAACTAATTAACTTGGTCCTGAGGTCGCTGTGCCAGGATGTGATTGGCGGTGTAGGATGTCAGGAGTTATGCAGAGATAGAAGCTTTGTGTTTATGCTTACACAGAGAATAAATAGTCCTCTTATTACCTCAGCTTATCCACATCGCCATTTTCCTGGAGTATAGAAATAAAAAGTGTTTAATCTTACGAACGTTGGAATAAGGAAAACACTAAGCGATCGTGAGAATGAAGTTCACTGGAAAGTTTGAATAGGTAGAAATGTGGTATTTATTATTTAATCTGCAAGAAAACTAATGTTCATATGTTGTGAAGGACTGCGAGTGCGTAGCATTTAATGGGCGTGGCCAAATCAATTTGCACACGGCACTCTTTCGCACATGTGGATGCCAGAAGATGAAGACTTGCGTCAGAAGGGAACGGGACACCGATGGATGAGAACGACAATAGATAAGGAAGAAGTTAAGGTCAGGGGTCATCCAGCACGCGATGAATTCCATTGATTCTTCTCTTGATTTCAAGCTGCTAGTTATCGAGGAACACATATGAATTTATTATTGTTGTGACAGTTCCTTCTGAAGCCAATAGATTAGGGAAGTTTTTCTTGACTTTTAATTTGGTCCTCGTTCGGTTGTAGCTAATGATGATATATCTGAAACTGTCAGTCTCACAGACATGCCATTCTTTGCTGAGTGTATGATTGTGTCTGAGCAATTAATGTGAGATACCAATACAGATATTTGTAGTTGGATAATAAAAATTAACAACAAGAGTAATGTTATACAAAGTACAGCTACGATAATTTCACCCTTCATTTGCTAAAAAAACACGACATGTTAAACCCTTAACAGGACATGCGAATATAACTTGTCTGATATCACCCTCTGATTTACGATGTTATCGAAAAGATTCCAGGTTTCTTCAACTGCCGTGTTCACTGAGATACAGATTGTTGATTAAACACAATTCTTTTAATGCTGGGAAATATGAACTCTGCATGAAAAAAAACTATAAACGAAAAAAGGATCGATATATATATATACGCGATAAAAGTCAAAGAAGGGACAGGCAAAGAACATAGGAAAGGTCAAAGTTCGGATCTGCGTTCATGCAGATGAATTGCCCTCAGTTCACTTTTACAGACACACACACACGCACGCATTCACCTAGTATGAACAAATCGTGGATCAGAAAGAGTGTTTTATTATATTATACTTATATAAGATGTATTGATACATCATATGTTAAAAGTACTGTGACGTAGTGTTACATTACATATGTATATAATATCAATAAAGGTACAGAAGGCAATATTGAAGATAATTTCCCGAAAGGTCAAGATAACCAAGGATTCACGATGATGTCTACGGGACGTTACTCATGTGAAGGGTCGGTAACTCTGCCCATGAAGAAGTTGAGCCCTGAAGTCTTATCGCGCAGGATGAACACGAAGGGCTTGTTCACATGGACAGTGTTCAGAGGACGTGAATAAAGGGTGATTCCGACTGATGTCACAGCTGCCGCCCTGCTGCCAGTCTCAGTCACCTGCACAATAACGAGCATTCCGTCTTCAGGACCCTTGACTTTCTTGTGGGGCTCTATTTACTCATCCTTATACTTTGACTGGGATTGTCATTACCTGGAAAATCTCTAGGGTACAGATAGTAAATGGCAATACATACCTGAATCCATCAAAATAAAATTATCACTGGTGATCTCCCTCCTTAAAAGCCCTCACCTCTACCCATAAACCGTCGTGCCATCTTAACTCACCTGAACAATTTTGAAATACTGATGCTAAGGGTGGTGATGGCGATCAGACATATTAATTCTGATCTTACATAATACTACCAGACAGCTAGAAAAATAAATAGCACGACACTTGCGCTGAGAATTGATGCATAGTTGTGTGCTTATGAGATAATGTGTCAAACCATCTCTTACTTTACTAAACAAACAGTTGTCAGTCAGGGATGGTGTTCATGATGTGAGGGTAAGTTGCTACCTGTAGGTAAGATTAGTAAATAGATACCATCTTGTCGCCGTAGATATGATGGAATTTTTAAAACTTGGATATTAATTTTTGTTATTTATAATTACCACTTCTATATAAGTACATCTGCTGAATTTGGACATAAATTATAATAATAGAGACAAGTGCTCTTCCATTGATCTTCTTGGGTAAACGACTTGCCGTAAATGAAACACGTTTTTATGTCTATTCCTCTTTTTCTTTTACTAGCTTGTTCTCATATAAGAAGTCCATAAAAATGGATAAACTACTTTATATGGGAGTTAAAAACAAACATATTTTGTGGATATATCGGTACTTTGTTTGTATGGGTGATCAATCTCTTTTCGTGTGATTAATGTACAGATGACACTGTACCCTGCGATGAGAGATGTACATACCAATTCGGTGTTTTGTTCTTCCAAGACCTTCGCAGTTGAAAAGTGATTATCTGTAGGACATTTCCGATTTTACTGGTGATTACCTCTATGATAGCCTTGTGAATAACTTTGCTGATGTAAAGTGGACGAAGCGACATTCGCCGGAAGTCCGCTCTTCGCGACAACGCCGTCCGCAGACCCATGGACATGAGATGGTCATTGAGTTCCTTCCCGGTACTCAGACGAAATTTTGGCAGGTGGAGGTCGGCACTTACAGTGGGGCGCATGTTGTTCAGTATTCTGTTTAGCATCTACAAATGAAAAACACAAGTTTATCACAGAGAGGACTTACCTAGAAAACTTGAAGTTCGCTTTGTAAACATACAAACACATTCAAAAAAAAAAAAAAAAAAAAAAGGAAACTCCAGTTTATGGTGATAACAAGACTACGTGTTCAGTAAGCTGTCTGGAATTTCCTTCCAATTATGTGCTGGTGGCCAACGGTTAGCGCCTGTCCACAATAGAGTGAGGGTTTTGGGGTACTTGGTTCAGTTCTCGTCTCGGGCACGCTGTTCTTTCTCTGTATGTGGACATCTATTTACAGGGCTGGTTGGCTAGTAATATAACATTAGTTGCATGCTCAGCGTAAAACAACATTCCCCCCCCCACCAGTTTCATTGTTCATGTTTTATAATTTCAACAGTTCTGAAATACTTTTACCTGACCGTCCAGGCGTCTCTCCAGGTTCATCAAACCATCCCAGGTGTTGGGCATGATCAAAAAGAGGCTGAATCGGTCTCCCGTGTAAGGCAGCTCAATCACCTGTGCGTTCAAAGCTTCGATGTTGTTAAAACTGATAACAGCGTCACTCTGATACATCATGGGAACTCGCACCACACTTCCTGTCGCCGTGGTAAAGTCAGATTCACTTGTGTGACTTGTGGAGAACTGATTTACCCAGAACCCCTTTCATTGAGACAAAAATAAGATGCATTAGAAAATAATGATATAACATAATGTAATTATCGAAACATTATCAAATAAAAGAGAGAGAATCACCACAACCTACTCAACGTTGCCTCATTCTTCATGGGTCTGTCAATGCTCTGTCATCTCTTTCTCACTACTTGTTTCATCCTTCTCCTCACTTTATCGTAGCCCTTCGACTATTTATTTATCACAATCTAAATTGTTTCATCACCATTTATCTCGTGACCACTCATACCTCCGCTGTTTGCTCTGTCTAACACTTTCCATCACCACGCTCTCAATGCTTTCTCATCTCTTCGCTTTGCTCGCTCTGTCTCCACTTTCGTAATGTTCTTCTTACCAAGCTCTTACCACTGTCTAAACAATCTCTTGCTAAGCTGTTTTTTCGTTATTGACAACTATTTAAAATTCTTCTAAACACAGTTGTGTGATCACCGGCCAATCCCACTAACCTCGAAAAAGACTGCATTGAGAAGCATGAGGACGGTGTTGGAGTTGGTGATGTGACCAGGTGGCAGGAGGTTCTGGATCATTCCATCCGTCACTTCCTCCACCCAAGAGTTAATGGCTGCCTCGGGGTTCGGCTGTTCTAAAGGCTTAAGTGCTCTCCCGTAGAGCCTCTGGATGTTCTGTGAGAATCTAGGAGAGACACAAATATGACAGAGAGCCTCTGAATGTTTCCTGAGAAACAATGAGAGAAGATGGAAACTCGCTGGACTATACCTAGATGACTAACAGGTTAATCTTGAACACAGCATGTTATAATTTTTGTAGTATAATCTTATATTATCATCATCATCTAATAAAAATCCCATATGTGCAAGAGATGGTAAAATTTAAAATAATTTGGATGATTCAAACCATATCCAGGAAGCAGCGCAAAAAGCAGTTCACAAAGGGCGAGCACATAGAAACATAATTATCAGGAAATTCAACGCCTACCTCATCTACATTACACAACTGAAATGATTTTAAAGAAAACATTACCTGTTATAATATATTGGAGATAGAAATGTGTCTTTACAAATATTTTATTATTATTTTTGTAAAACTGTTCAGTCTGTTTGACTTTTGTTTTCGATTTTTTGCTTTACTTTGTCACTGTTACCTTCTTATACATATATACGCCATTGCCAGTCAGGCACTTGACTGGAACCCTTATGGGAAGAGGAGAGCTAGGAGCCCAAAGCAGACTTGCAAAGAAAAGTAGAGAATGAAGTAAAGGACATCAGAACCACATGGACCCAACAGAAGGGTCTTCTCAGAACCGGGTCCTCTGACGAGGTAATGTTGTGGCCGTAAGCTCCTTGAAGAGGAACAAGGAGTAAACTACACTAATGATTCTGCCCTTGAAGATGCCACGCTCAAATGGCAATTTGCACGAAATAATTTATTACCCAGGTAACACCGTGATCCGGGACTGGTTGTAGTACACGGCGTTGGCAACACGTAAGGTCAGGTTGGTGTCAGGGTCAAGACCAGTCGGAAGCGAGGCAATGGCATTGTGCAGTGTCTGATGAACACCTTGCTGCCGCCCCACGGACAGCACTGTCTGAAATAAGCAGACGATATGATGGACAAGATATACAAACAACATTACCCACAGACACAAGCAGAAGACTTTGTATAGGCAGATAGAAGTAGACGATAATAAAAGGCAGAAATGAAGTCATCAACAGTAAGCACGGATGTAAGTAGAGCAGACGTCTAACAAAGTAAATAAAATACAATTGGCTTGATCAAAAGTTTGTTTATTCATATTTGTTCCCCAGCATTCAGTTATCCTTGAAATGAAACAGTTTTATTTTGCCTAGTCTGTAAAATAAAAAACATGGATTTGCATTTCCTGTTGGTACCATTAGTTCTCGCTTTGTGTTGCCGTTGGCTCCTAGCAAAGTCATGGCGAGAGCCACGAAGACACTAAAAGGAGAGAAGATGAGGTTGTCCAAGTTCCCGGATGTCAGTTGGCGGTAAAGCGAGGCTCCGAATGACGTCACAGACTGAGAGAGGGAAGCTGCTCGGGTCATGTTTCTACCATCACGAGAGGAAGTCACCTGGCAGCCTAGAAACAAGAAGTATTCCCAGACAGTGAGGCCAGAAAAAAAAAAAAACAAAAAACAAAACGTCTCCCATACACAACATGAGAAAATGGTTGTTGTGCTTGAATTGAAAGATGGCTTTCACCTAAATACGATTTGTGTTGGTTTGTTTGTCTGGTCAGGTTGTTGGAAAATATGTATTTTTCGTCCTGTGGGTTTTTTGGTGGAAATATATCGTTGTAAGATGTTAATCTTTGCTTAATCGGAGAAGCAACTCTCTTTGATAGTATAACCCTGACTGGTTCCCTTCCTAACATTTACTCCTTGTCCATGATGTTCTCTACTGTCGCTCTGGACTCTAACCCTGTGTGCGTCCGCAGTAACACTGTCTAAATCCAGGATTTGGAGTCAGCTGAGCTCATTTCAATGATTAAAAGAACACTAACATTGAATTTAAAAGTGTTTTTTGTCCTTTTTGTTCTTTCTACTTCATACACTGTCCCTACTTTCCAGGCTGCCTCTCCTTCTTCTTGTTTGGATTTCCTCAAAGACTTCATCGGAGCATGGACTTCATTCCGGATGTCATCGCCACTCCTCATACATGTAGTTGCTGTCTCAGTCTTTAATCACACGAGGCTTGATGATTTTGTGACGATTTTCAGCGTTTGTGTATTGTCATCTTTCTTTGTTAGGCTGCTGTTGCTATGAACAATATTCACTTTCTTTCCCGGATTTGGTACCAGGCATCGGTAGAGTTATCTTTCTATGTATTTATATTACATGAAACCATGTCTCAGCTTTAATTATCGTTCTAGATAGTGGCGGTGTCATGTTAAACTTGTTTTGTGCTGTTACAAGACAAACCTATAATAAGTCACATGATAACTTATTTCTTCACCCGATGTAGTCAACTGTTGCACATGTCTGCGAATTGGTCATAATAACAGTCTGATTTTATTTTGAATTTTAGTGCAAGTTGTTGAATGCATAGATCTTTCTTGTAAGTATTAAAGTTCTAATAGTATGTAATGTTTTTCTAGTGATTGCGTAAATCTCACCGCACGGTTGCATTGTAGAGAAAATGTTTTCTGTTGGTTTTAAAAGGTTATAGAAAAAATATAGACTAACGATGATTTTAAATGATGAAAAGCGGAGGAGTACCTACCTGAGTGTAGCAGGACAGCCAACAGAAGAACAGTTGGCAGGACTTTGACCACGCCCATGATGGCAGGATGGTGGACTGTAGTGTAGACAGCAACACCCTGGGACTAACTACAGACAACTAATGAACCTTGTCTGGTGTACAGTGTATCAGGATGTGACTGGCGAGGCACAGTTTGATGAAAACAAAGTCTTACATGGAAAAAAAGAAAAAATTGAAACTTTAGGTATGTGTAAGGTTTTAGTTTAATGAAAGGCTCACACGAGTGCAACAGTTTGTTGTTTATGTTCGAGTTAAGCTCAGTGAACAATAAAATATTAAAAAAATTGAAATTAATAATTCTTTAAGAGTTGGTACCTAAATATGCTGAATTTGTAAGTTAAAGTCTTCAAACTTCAGTATTTTCACCTGCCACTAGGAAATAAGTTTCTGTAACAGGATTTTTTTTACATGGTGGGGTTGTTAGCCCTACCACAACCTATTTTACCTCTAGGTGAGGTGTCCACCTTAGTCGCCTCTTACGACATGCCTGGCTGGATGGCAGGGACCCTATTCTTGCAATGCTTGCTAGGCAAGCATACCCCGGGGTCCCACAGATCTGAACGCCTGAAGGAACAACACAGACAAAGATATGCAAAACTGACAAAGAGGTAAAGAGGATGACAAGAACGACAAAAGATATCACATAGAGAAACTGGCAGATGAAGCAGAAAATGCAGCAAGTAAAAATGACCTGAAGACACTGTACAAGATAAACAACAGCTAAAACGGTTTAAGAACAGTGATGTGCCAGTGAAAGACGTGAACGGTAATGTCGTCGAGGGAGAGGCAGGAAAACTACAGCGCTGGAGGGAGCATTTGAGTCAGTTCTGAACAGACAGATCCCTCAGCTTGCAGACATCCAGCAGCAGCTATAGACCTTGAACATCTGCACAGACCCACCAGCCTGGAAGAAGTGACAGCAGCAGTCAAGACAATGAAGAGCGGCAAAGCACCAGGGCAGATGGAATAACAGCAGAGATGTTGAAAGCAGACGTGAATGTGACAGCTCCCAAGCTGACTGAAATCTCAGGCAAATTTGGGAATCAGGGCAGGTCCCTGTTGCGTGGAAGACAGGGCTCATCTTCAAGTTACCCAAGAAAGGAGATCTTGGAGACTGCAATAATTGGAGGGCATAACACTTCTTTCCCTCACAGCAAGGTCTTCAGCAAGATTGTTTTGTCAAGACTGACCGGCAACTCTTGAGAAAGACCTCCGACCACAGCAGCAGGATTTCGCCCTGGGCGATCCTGCTCCGAACACATCTTCATTCTGCGACAGATTCTGGAGCAGAGCAACGAATGGACACACCGCTGTACATCAATTCATCGACCTGGAGAAGGCTTTTGACAGCATCCACGCGAGTCCTTATGGAAGATCTGAGCATTACGGAGTCCTGCAAAACTTGTTCAGGTCATTGCAATGCCTGTACAGCGACTTCAAATCCCAGGTTGTCTGTGACACGGAGCTCACAGACCCCTTCAACGTCAGTACCGGGGTGAAGCAGGCTGCATTCTGTCGCCGTTCCTCTTCATTGGATCATGAAGACTTCCACCGACAGCGAGAGGAGAGGCTCAGATGGACCATGACTATGACAGCAACAACAGCACTGGAAGACTTGGACTTTGCTGATGACATTGCCTGCTGTCACACCGCCACCAAGACATGCAGGAAAAACAAAGCCTTCTCAGAAACAGCTGGAAACCTTGGCTTGAAGGTCAGCACAAAAAAGACTAACAGTATGAGAGTGAACGCCAGGTCCAAGACAGCATCAAACTAAATGGAGAAGAGATTGAGGAAGTGACAGTTTCACCTATCTTGGGTCCAAAATGTCAAACACTGGGATGCGGAGGTGGAGATTCGAGCCCGACTGGCAAAAGCAGTCAGGCCTTTGCCTCACTCAGGAGCACATGGAAGGCAAAAAAACATCAGCCAGAAGATCAAGCTGAGAATCTTCAAGTCAAATGTGATCAGCACCCTCCTTTACGGATCAGAATCTTGGAAGATGACCAAAACCATCAGTAACAGCTTGACGTCTTCCAAAACAGATGCCTCAGGCGCATACTTACATCTTTTGGCCAAACACCATCACAACGAAGAACTCACGAAGAAGTGAAACCGAGCCATCACCACGCAGGTTCAACGAAGGCGTTGGCGATGGATTGGACATGTGCTCCGCCAGCAGACAGCAGACCTTTCCAGAGTCGCTACGATGGACTCCAGACGGCCGAAGAAAACGAGGCCGCCCAAAGGAAACTTGGAGAAGAACAGTGGAAAGGGAGATGAAAGGAAAGGCTGGACATGGGGTCACCTAGAGCGTGTTTCAGCCGATCGACATCGGTGGCGGACTCTGGTTGAGGCCTTATGTGCAACCTGATGCACAAAGAGGAATAGATAGATAGACTAGGAAATAAGAATAAATTTATTCTACTACACTGGAGAGCTGTGTTTTTCAGGTTGTTGCTTTAGTCTTCATTGCATCATTCTTGCCTCTTCCAGAAGGTTTTACTCTCCATTGAAGAGTTTCTTTGACGATCTCCTAATGAGACTTGTCCTAGGGTGAACAGAAACGGGTAATCCAGTGTTCGAAACTGCGGCAAGACAACTACTTTATGAAGAGGAGGTTCTTTTTCAGTCTCATTGGATAAAACTAATGTGTGGAGGGAGTATAGCAATAAGCGAACTGTCATGTAGGAATGTTAGATACCGTGTCTATAGAGATGACCTCGATTGTTGTCAACACTTTATGGCCTTGATGACTGTATTTAGTTTCCTGCTTTACCGCAGTTCAGAGCCCAGGACACGTGATCATCAGTGGGCGTGGCTAAGGCATGACGTGCGGTAAGTAGATGACGAGGATATGTTAGGAGGGTACAGGATGGACAACGATAACAGGTAGATGAAGGCTAAGCGGGGTGAGAGGTCATTAAACACCCGCTGTGTTCATCTTCATATGTTTTAAGTCATGAACATAAATGGAAGTAGTGTTGTCTGGTGTTGGCGGACTTGATTCTGCCGGAACTAACTGCAGCTGTAAATAATTCTAATCTGACTGAAGTGCTGATGAGAATAATAGTAAAAGAAAGACCTTTGTCGCGTTCTTGGACACGATCATTTTTCTCACTGTCCTGTTCCAGTCATCTTCGAGTTTGTTCCGAAGTCAGGATAGATAAACTCCGCTAAATCAGTCCAACATGCGACATCAAACTTTGTTTTTTGGTCATCGAGATGTAATGTTGTCATTCTCCGAACTTGCGATTGGTCAAGCATACCGCACTCTCCATCAAACCATTTTACAACCTATCACTAGCTAGTAGATGAAGGTCAGGTGGTCATTCAGGCTTTCTATTACACACCCCTAGATCCCTGTTGCTAGGTATCTCATGACAACCACAAGCTGTTGTTCAGAGGCGACAAATCCAAACACGACCAGTGCGTGGGATTCCTCGTGGTCACAATATTTTCTACATCTCAGGCAGACTGAATTCCCTCCACATCTCTTGCAGGCCTCCTTATAATTACCATCATACAGGTGAGAGCTCCATCTTCCATGCCCAGTAGCAAAGAAAGGATTAGCGCTCGTCATCAGTATTGTTAGGATTGGTTGTCCTGAGTTCAGATTCCCTCTCAGGCACATTCTATATTTCCTCTCTGCATGTAGTATCTGTTTACATGGCCTTAGCTGCTGGCTTGGTATAAAACTCTTTATTTTTTTCCTCTCTCTTTCACAACCCCCCCCCCCCCCCCCCACACACACAAACCTCTTATAAACAAATCGTGGATCCGAAAAAGTAATTTATTATCTGTGTAGGGTGCATCAAGTACAGCAACATCAAAGTTTACAAAAAGTAGTGCGTTACATGCTGAATATATTAAAACTATCAAGCCATATCATCAAATCAACAAAAGTCAGTCAGTCTTTACCACTCAGGTTCCTTGACCATTATTAAATTCAAAATTACAAACTTAAAAAAAAGATTTTTTTTTAGAAAGAAAAGTTTTACAAATGTTTGTTATTATTACATACTAATATAAGATGTATTGATACATCATATGTAAAAAGTACTATGACGTAGTGTTACATTACATATGTATATAATATCAATAAATCTACAGAAGGTAATAGTGAAGATTATTTCACGAAAGGTCGAGATAACGGGGGATTCACGATGATGTCTACGGGACGTTACTCCTGTGAAGGGTCGGTAACTCTGCCCATGAAGAGGTTGAGCCCTGAAGTCTTATCTCGCAGGATGAACACGAAGGGCTTGTTCACATGGACAGTGATCGGAGGAATTGCCGCGGCGAGGAGTATGACTGATGTCACAGCTGCCGCCCTGCTGCCAGTCTCAGTCACCTGCACAGTAACGAGCATTCAGTCTTTTGGACCCTTGACTTTCTTGTGGGGCTCTGTTTACTAATCCTTATACTTTGAATAGGGTTGTCATAACCTGGAAAATCTCTAGGGTACAGATAGCAATATATTTCTGAATCCATCAAAATAAAATTATCACTGGTGATCTCCCTCCTTGAAGCACACATCTCTACCAACAAACCCTCGCGCCATCTTAACTCACCTGAGGAAGTTTCAAATACTGATGCTAAGCGTGGTGATGGGTGATCAGCGATATTGATCCTGGTCTTACATAATACTACCAAACAGCAAAAAAAAAAAAGAAAAAAAAAAAAAAATTAATGTATAGCTGTGTGCTTATGAGACACTGTGTCAAACCATCTCTTACTAAACAAACAGTTGTCAGTCAGTGATGGTGTTCATGATGTGAGGGTAAGTTGCTACCTGTGGGTAAGATTAGTAAATAGAAAAAATCTGTTCGCCGTAGCTATGACGAACTTTTAAAAACTTGGATATTACTTTTTCTTATTTATAATTATCACTTGTATATAATTACATCTGATGAATTTGGATATTATTTATAAAGATAGAGACAAGGGCGCTTCCATTGATTTTCTTGGGGAAACGGCTTGCCGTAAATGAAATTCGTTGTATGTCTATTCCTCTTTTTCTTTTACTAGCTTGTTCTCATACAAGAAGTCCACAAAAATGGATAAACTCGTTACTTTGTGGATATGTGGGTACTTTGTGTGTATGCGTGATCAATCTCTTTTCGTGTGATTAATGTACAGTTAACACTGTACCCTGCGATGAGTGATGTACATCCATATTCGGGTGTTTTGTTCTTCGAATATCTTGAAGATCACTTTGTATCTCTGTAAACATTGCATTTTATGGGTGATTAACAACATGATCACTGCAATTGTTCGCTGATGACTTGAACCAAGATTGTAATAACTGCCAAGACCTTTGCACTTTAAAGGTGATTATCTCTAGGACATTTCCGATTTTACTGGTGATTACCTCTATGATAGCCTTGTGAATAACTTTGCTGATGTAAAGGGGACGAAGCGACACTCGCCGGAAGTCCGCTCTCCGCGAGAACGCAGTCCTCAGACCCATGGCCTTCAGATGGTCATTGAGTTGCTTCCCGGTACTCAGACGAAATTTTGGCAGAAAGAGCTGGGCACTAACAGTTGGGGGCATCTCGTTCAGTATTCTGTTTAGCATCTACAAATGAAAAACACAAGGTTAGCACAGAGAGGACTTACCTCGAAAACTTGAAGTTCGCTTTGTAAACATACAAACTCATTCAAAAAAAAAAAAAAAAAAAAAAAAAAAAAGGAAACTCCAGTTTATGGTGATAACAAGACTACGTGTTCAGTAAGCTGTCTGGAATTTCCTTCCAATTATGTGCTGGTGGCCAACGGTTAGCGCCTGTCCACAATAGAGTGAGGGTTTTGGGGTACTTGGTTCAGTTCTCGTCTCGGGCACGCTGTTCTTTCTCTGTATGTGGACATCTATTTACAGGGCTGGTTGGCTAGTAATATAACATTAGTTGCATGCTCAGCGTAAAACAACATTCCCCCCACCAGTCTCAGTGTTCATGTTTTATAATTTCAACAGTTCTGAAATACTTTTACCTGACCGTCCAGGCGTCTCTCCAGGTTCATCAAACCATCCCAGGTGTTGGGCATGATCACAAAGAGGCTGAATCTGTCTCCCTTGTAAGGCAGCTCAATCACCTGTGCGTTCAAAGCCTGGATGTTTTTAAAACTGATAGAACCATCTAGCCGCTGCATCATGGGAACTCGCACCACAGTTCCTGTCGCCGTGGTAAAGTCAGATTCACCTGTGGAGAACTCGTTTTCCCAGAACCCCTTTCATTGAGACAAAAATAAGATGCATTAGAAAATAATAATCTAACAGAATGTAATTATCGAAACAGTATCATGAAATATGAAAGAGAGAGAATCATCACAGCCTACTCAACGGAGCCTCAATGTTCATGTGTCTGTCATCTCTTTCTCACTACTTGTTTCATCCCTCTCCTCACTTTATCTTAGCCCTTTGGCTATTTATTTATCACAATCTAAATTGTTTCATACTATTTATCTCGTGACCACTAATACCTCCTCTGTTTGCTATGTCTAACACTTTCCATCACCACTCTCTCAATGCTCTTCTTACCAGGCTCTTACCACTGTCTAAACTCTAAACAATCTCTTGCTGAGCTGTTTTTTCGTTATTGACAACTATTTAAAATTCTTCTAAAGACAGCGGTGTTTGTCGGCTAATCCCACTAACCTCAAAGAAGACTGCATTGAGCAGCATGAGGGAGGTGTCGGAGTTGATGTGACCAGGTGGCAGGAAGTTCTGGATCATTCCATCCGTCACTTCCTCCACCCAAGAGTTAATGGCGGCCTCGGGGTTTGGATCTTCGAAAGGCTTCAGTGCTCTCCCGTAGAGCCTCTGGATGTTCCGTGAGAATCTAGGAGACACACAAATGAATGTTTCGTGAGAAACATTGACAAAAGATGGAAAGTCGCTGAACAACACCTAGATGACAAACAGGTTAATCTTGAGCACAACCTGTTAGAATTTTTCTTGTATAATCTTCTATTATCATCATCATCTATTAACAATCTCCTATGTGCAAAAGATGGTGAAATTTAAACTCACTTGGATGATTCAAAAAATATACAGGAAGCAGCGCAAAAAGCAGTTAACAAAGGGCGAGCATATGGAAACATAATTATCAGGAAATTCATCGCCTACCTCATCTACATTACACAACTGAAATGAATTTAAAGAAAACATTACCTGTTATAATATATTGGAGATAAAAGTGTGTCTTTAAAATATTTTATTATTATTTTTGAAAACTTTGGAGTCTGTTTGACTTTTGTTTTCGATTTTTTTGCTTTACTTTGTCACTGTTCCCTTCTTATATATATATACGCCATTGCCAGGCAGGCACTTGACTGGAACCCTTATGGGAAGAGGAGAGTTGGGAGACCAAAGTAGACTTGGAAAAGAACAGTAGAGAGTGAGGCAAAGGACATCAGAACCACATGGACCCAACAGAAGGGTCTTCTCAGAACCGGGTCAGCTTACGGGGTAATGTTGCGGCCCTAAGCTCCTTGAAGAGGAACAAGGAGTAAACTACACTAATTATTCTACCCTTGAAGATGCCAAGCTCAAATGGCAATTTGCACGAAATAATTTATTACCCAGGTAACACCGTGATCCGGGACGGGTTGTAGTACGCGGCGTTGGCAACACGTAAGGTCAGGTTGGTCTCAGGGTCAAGACCAGTCGGAAGCGAGGCAATGGCATTGTGCAGTGTCTGATGAACACATTGCTGCGGCCCCACGGACAGAACTGTCTGAAATAAGCAGACGATATGACGGACAAGATACGCAAACAGCTTTACCCATAGACACAAGCAGAAGACTTTGTATAGGCAGACGTAGGTAGGCGATAAAAAAAGGCAGAAATGAAGTCGTGAACAGTAAGCACGGATGTAAGTAGAGCAGACGTCTAACAAAGTAAATAAAAAACAATTGGCTTGATCAAAAGTTTTTTTATTCATAAGAGTAATATTTTTCCTTCAGCATTTAGTTATTCTTGAAATGAAGCAGTTTTATTTTGCCTAGTCTGTAAAATAAAAAAAAAAAAAACATGGGTACGCATTTGCTGTTGGTACCATGAGTTCTCGCTTTGAGTTGCCGTTGGCTCCTAACAAAGTCATTGCAAGAGCCACGAAGACACTGAAAGGAGAGAAGATGAGGTTGTCCAAGTTCCCGGATGTCAGCTGGCGGTAAAGTGAGGCTCCGAATGACGTCACCGACTGAGAGAGGGAAGATGTTCGGGTCCTGTTTCTACCATCATCACGAAATGAAGCCACCTGGCAGCCTAGAAACAAGAAGTATTCCCAGACAGTGAGGCCAGAAAAAAAAAACCAAACAAACAAAAAAAAAAAAAACAAAAAAAAAACAAACAAACAAACGTGTGGCGTAGAAACGTCTCCCATACACAACATGAAAAAAGTGGTTGTTGTACTTGAATGGGAAAAGTGATTTCACCTAAATACGATTTGTGTTGGTTTGTCTGTGTGGTCAGGTTGTTGGAAAATATGTCCTTTTCCTCCTCTGGGGCTTTTTTGTGGAAATATAGCTTTGTAAGATGGTAATCTTTGCTTAATCGGAGAAGCAGTTCTCTTTCATAGTATAACCCTGACTGGTTCCCTTCCTAACATTTACTCCTAGTCCATGATGTTCTCTACTGTCTCTCTAACCCTCTGTGCGTCCGCCGTAAACACTGTCTAAATCCAGGATATCCGAGTCTGCTCAGCTCATTTCATTGATTAAAAGAACATTAACATTGAATTTTAAAGTGTTTTTTTTTCTTTTGTTCTTCCATCTTCATACACTGTCCCTAAGTTCCAGGCTGCCTCTCCTTCTTGTTTGGGATTCCTCAAGGACTTCATCGGAGCAGGGACTTCATTCCGGATGTCATCGCCACTCCTCATACATGTAGTTGCTGTCTCAGTCTTTAATCACACGAGGCTTGATGATTTCGTGACGATTGTCATCGTTTGTGTATTGTCATCTTTCTTTGTTAGGCTGCTGTTGCTATGAACAATATTCACTTTCTATTCCGGATTTGGCACCAGGCTTCGGTAGAGTTATCTTTCTACTTATTTATATTACATGAAACCATGTCTCAGCCTTAATTATCGTTCTCGATAGTGGTGGTGTCATGTTAAAGTTGTTTTGTGCTGTTACAAGACAATCTGCTAATCAGTCACATGATAACTTGTTTCTTCACCCGATGGAGTCAACTGTTCCACATGTTTGCGAATTGGTCATAATAACAGTCTGATTTTATTTTGAATTTTAGTGCAAGTTGTTGTGTTCATAGATATTTCGTGTAAGTATTAAGGCATAAATCTCACTGCACGGTTCCATTACAGAGAAAAACGTTTTCTGTTGGTTTTAAAAGGTTATAGAAAAATATAGACTAGCGATGATTTTAAATGAAGTGAAAACGGAAGAGTACATACCTGAGTGTAGTAGGACAGCCAAGAGAAGAACAGTTGCCACAACTTTGACCACGCCCATGATGGCAGGATGGTGGACTGTAGTGTAGACAGCAACACCCTGGGACTAACTACAGACAACTAATGAACCTTGTCTGGTGTACAGTGTATCAGGATGTGACTGGCGAGGCAGGATGACTGGACTTATATAGACATGTCAACAGTTTAGGCCACCTTCACATTGTTTCCAGGTCTGTTTTCTGTACCGAGAATTGTTTGTGAGACTTACAAGAAAAGGAGAAGAAAACCAGCTTCTACTTCGTACGTATGGAGCTGGGAGAGTTCCTTTTCAAGAATAAACTGCTTTTGTCTTCACTGCATCATTCCTGCCTCTTCCAGAAGGTTTTACTCTCCACTGAAGAGTTCCTTGACGTTCCCGTAATGATACTTGTCCTAGGATGAACAGAAACGGGTAATCCAGGGTTCGAAACTGCGGCAAGACAACTACTTTATGAAGAGGTGGATTTTTTCAGTCTCACTGCTAAGTGTGTGGAGGGAGTATAACAATAAGCGAACTGTCATGTAGGAATGTTAGATACCGAGTCTATAGAGATGACCTCGCTTGTTGTCAACACTTTATGGCCTTGATGACTGTATTTAGTTTCCTGCTCAGGCGCAGTTCAGAGCCCAGGACACGTGATGATCAGTGGGCGTGGCTAAGGCCTGTTGCACACGGCACTTGTCATGACGTGTGGTAAACACATTCTATGTTTCTTCTCTGCATTTAGAATCTGTTTACATGGCCTTAATTGCTGGCTTGGTGTAAAACTCCTAATTTTTTTCTCTCTCTTTCACAACCCCCGCCCCACACACACCTCTTATAAACACATCGTGGATCAGCAAGAGAAATTTATTCTCTGTGTAGGGTGCATCAAGTACAGCAAGATCAAAATTTACAAAAAGTAGTGCTATACGTGCTGAATATATTAAAAATATCAAGCCAAATAATCAAATCAACAAAATGTCCGTCAGCCTTTATCACTAAAGTTCCTTGACCATCATTAAATTTTAACTTAGAAACTTTTTTGTTAAAAAGAAAATCGACAACTTCGCGCTGCTTTGTCCAGACCGTGAGCTTGTTGCTTGGATGCATGTACAATGTGTGTGTCCCATCTGAGAGTGTTTCTCAGTGGATGTTTTTATTGACGGTTTCTTAATAAGTAGGTCTTTTCGTTCATTTTTTTATTTGTGAAGAGCTCTGAGCAAAGTTATATTTGAAAAAAAGCGTTATTCAAATGTTTGCTATTATTACATACTAATATAAGATGTATTGATACATCATGTTAAAAGTACTGTGACGTGCTGTTACATTATATATGTATATAATATTAATAAAGCTACAGAAGGTTATATTGAAGATTATTTCACGAAAGGTCGAGATAACCGGGGATTCACGATGATGTCTACGGGACGTTACTCCTGTGAAGGGTCGGTAACTCTGCCCATGAAGAGGTTGAGCCCTGAAGTCTTATCGCGCAGGATGAACACGAAGGGCTTGTTCACGTTCACCTGGACAGGAAGTGACAAGAGGACGAGTTCAACTGATGTCACAGCTGCCGCCCTGCTGCCAGTCTCAGTCACCTGCAAGGTAACGAGCATTCAGTCTTTAGGACCCTTGTGGGGCTCTATTTACTAGTCCGAGACCTTTGCACTTCAAAGGTAATCATCTCTAGGAGATGATTTTACTGGTGATTACCTCTATGATAGCTTTGTGAATAACTTTGCTGATGGAAAGGGGACGAAGCGATATTCGCCGGAAGTCCGCTCTCCGCGAGAACGCAGTCCTCAGACCCATGGCCTTCAGATGGTCATTGAGTTCCTTCCCGGTACTCAGACGAAATTTTGGCAGAAAGAGCTGGGCACTAACAGTTGGCTGGCATGTTGTTCAGTATTCTGTTTAGCATCTACAAATGAAAAACACAAAGATATCACAGAAAGGACTTACCTAGAAAACTTGAAGTTCGCTTTGAAAACATACAGACAAACTCATTCAAAAAAAAAAAAAAAACAAACTCAAGTTTATCTTGATAACAAGACTACGTGTTCAGTAAGAAAAGTTTAGACTCAGATGTTTTGAAACTTCGTTGCCCCCGCTGTCTGGAATTTCCTTCCAATTATGGGCTGGTGGCCAACGGTTAGCGCCTGTCACCATTATTATAGTGAGGGTTTGGGGGTTCTTGGTTCAGCTCTCGTCTCACACACGGTATCCCTTTTCCGTATGTGGGTATCTATTTACAGGGTTGGTTGGCTTGTCATAATATAACATTAGTTGCTTTCTCGTCGTAAAACAACACCCCCCCTCTCAGTGTTCATGTTTTATAATTTCACCAGTTCTAAAATACTTTTACCTGACCGTCCAGGCGTCTCTCCAGGTTCATCAAACCATCCCAGGTGTTGGGCATGATCAAAAAGAGGCTGAATCTGTTTCCCTTGTAAGGCAGCTCAATCACCTGTGCGTTCAAAGCCTGGATGTTTTTAAAACTGATAGAACCCTCTGACCGATGCATCATGGGAACTCGCACCACAGTTCCGTTCGCCGTGGTAAAGTCAGATTCACCTGTGGAGAACTCGTTTACCCAGAACCCCTTTCATCCAGACAAAAATAAGATGCATTAGAAAATAATAATCTAACAGAATGTAATTATCGAAACATTATCAAATAAAAAGAGAGAGAATCATCACAGCCTACGAAATGTAGCAACAATGTTCATCTCTTCGCTTTGCTCGCTCTGTCTCCACTCTCTCAATGTTCTTCTTACCAGGCTCTTACTACTGTCTAAACAATCTCTTGCGGAGCTGTTTTTTCGTTATTGACAACTATTTAAAATTCTTCTAAAGACAGCGGTGTTTGCCGGCTAATCCCACTAACCTCGAAGAAGACTGCATTGAGAAGCATGAGGACGGTGTCGGAGTTGATGTGACCAGGTGGCAGGAAGTTCTGGATCATTCCATCCGTCACTTGCTCCACCCAAGAGTTAATGGCTGCCTCGGGGTTTGTATCTTCGAAAGGCTTAAGTGCTCCCCCGTAGAGCCTCTGGATGTTCCGTGAAAATCTAGGAGACACACAAATGAATGTTCCGTCAGAAACAATGAGAGAAGATGGAAACTCGCTGGACTATACCTAGATGACTAACAGGTTAATCTTGAGCACAGCCTGTTATAATTTTTGTAGTATAATCTTTTATTATCATCATCATCTAATAACAATTTCAAAAATATGTGTGCAGAAGCAGCAAAAAGCATGAATTTCTAATCTACATTACAGAAAAGGAAATGATTTTAAAGATTCTTACCTGCTATATATATTGGAGATAAAAGTGTGTCTTTACTTTGAAAACTTTAGTCTGTTTGACTTTATGTTTCGATTATTTGCTTTACTTTGTCACTGTTCCTTCTTATATATATATACCACCATTGCCAGGCAGGCACTTGAACTGGAACCCTAATGGGAAGAGGAGAGTTGGGCAGAGGAAAGAGACTTGGAAATAGAGAGTGAGGCAAAGGACATCAGAACCACATGGACCCAACAGAAGGGTCTTCTCAGAACAGGGTCAGCTTACGAGGTAATGTTGCGGCCCTATCCTCCTTGAAGAGGAACAAGGAGTAAACTACACTAATGATTCTGCCCTTGAAGATGCCACACTCAAATGGCAATATGCACGAAATAATTTATTACCCAGGTAACACCGTGATCCGGGAAGGGTTGTAGTACGCGGCGTTGGCAACACGTAAGGTCAGGTTGGTGTCAGGGTCAAGACTAGTCGGAAGCGAGGCAACGGCATTGTGCAGTGTCTGATGAACACCTTGCTGCGGCCCCACGGACAGAACTGTCTGAAATAAGCAGACGATAGGACGGACAAGATATACAAACAACATTACCCACAGACACAAGCAGAAGACTTTGTATAGGCAGATAGAAGTAGACGATAATAAAAGGCACAAATGAAGTCATCAACAGTAAGCACGGATGTAAGTAGAGCAGACGTCTAACAAAGTAAATAAAATACAGCATTCAGTTATCCTTGAAATGAAACAGTTTTATTTTGCCTTGTCTGTAAAATAAAAAAACATGGGTACGCATTTCCTGTTGGTACCATCAGTTCTCGCTTTGTGTTGCCGTTGGCTCCTAACAAAGTCATAGTGAGAGCCACGAAGACACTGAAAGGAGAGAAGATGAGGTTGTCCAAGTTGCCGGATGTCAGCTGGCGGTAAAGCGAGGCTCCGAATGACGTCACAGACTGAGAGAGGGAAGCTTCTCGGGTCCTGTTTCTACCATCACGAGAGGAAGTCACCTGGCAGCCTAGAAACAAGAAGTATTCCCAGACAGTGAGGCCAGAGAGAAAAAAAAAGAACGGATGACGGCGAAACGTTTCCCATACACAACATGAACAAATTGTTGTTGTGTTTAAATGGGAAGATGGCTTTCACCTAAATACGATTTGTGTTGGTTTGTCTGTCTGGTCAGGTTGTTGTAAAATATGTCTTTTTCGTCCTGTGGGTTTTTTGTGGAAATATAGCTTTGTAAAACGATAATCTTTGCTTAATCGGAGAAGCAGTTCTCTTTGATAGTATAACTCTGACTAATTATCTTCCTAACATTTACTCCTTGTCCATGATGTTCTCTACTGTCTCTCTGGACTCTAACCCTCTGTGAGTCCGCACTACCACTGTCTAAATCCAGGATATCCAAGTCTGCTGAGCTCATTTCAATGATTAAAAGAACACTAACATTGAATTTAAAAGTGTTTTTTGTCCTTTTTGTTCTTTCTACTTCATACACTGTCCCTACTTTCCAGGATTCCTCTCCTTCTTCTTGTTTGGATTTCCTCAAGGACTTCATTCCGGATGTCATCGCCACTCCTCATACATGTAGTTGCTGTCTCAGTCTTTAGCTAATCACACGAGGCTTGATGATTTCGTGACGATTGTCATCGTTTCTGTATTGTCATCTTTCTTTGTTAGGCTTCTAATGCTACGACCAATATTCACTTTCTATCCCGGATTTGGTACCAGGCATCGGTAGAGTTATCTTCCTACGTATTTATATTAAATGAAACCATGTCTCAGCTTTAATTATCGTTCTCGATAGTGGCGGTGTCATGTTTAAGTTGTTTTGTACTGTTACAAGACAAACTGCTAATCAGTCACATGATAACTTGTTTCTTCACCTCCTGTAGTCAACTGTTGCACATGTCTGCGAATAGTCATAATAACAGTCTGATTTTATTTTGAATTTTAGGGCAAGTTGTTGTGTTCACAGATATTTCGTGTAAGTATTAAGGCAGAAATCTCACTGCACGGTTCCATTATAGAGAAAAACTTTTTCTGTTGGTTTTAAAAGGTTATAGACAAATATAGACTAGCGATGATTTTAAATGAAGTAAAAAAGGAAGAGTACCTACCTGAGTGTAGCAGGACAGCCAGCAGAAGAACAGTTGCCATGACTTTGACCACGCCCATGATGGCAGGATGGTGGACTGTAGTGTAGACAGCAACACCCTGGGACTAACTACAGACAACTAATGAACCTTGTCTGGTGTACAGTGTATCAGGATGTGACTGGCGAGGCAGGATGACTGGACTTATATAGACATGTCAACAGTTTAGGCCACCTTCACACTTCAGCCTCATCTCGTCATTGGTAGTCTGGACATTGGATAAAAAAAGTCTTACAAGTGTGACCATGGAAAAAAGGAAAACATTGAAACTTAAGGTATGTGAAAGTTTTTGGTTTAAAGGAAGTCTCACACGAGTCCAACATTTTGTTGTTTATGATCGAGTTAAGCTCATGTAAAGATCAATAATTACAAATAATTTTAATAACACACAACAACACATTGTTTCCTCATCTGTTTTCTTTTACCGAGAATTGAATATGAGACTTGCAAGAAAAGGAGAAGAAAACCAGCTTACTACTTCTTACGTATGGAGCTAGGAGAGTTCCTTTTCAAGAATGAAATGCTTTTGTCTTCCCTGCATCATTCCTGCCTCTTCTAGAAGGTTTTACTCTCCATTGAAGAGTTCCTTTGAAGTTCCACTAATGAGACTTGTCCGAGGGTGAACAGAAACGGGTAATCCAGTGTCGAAACTGCAGAAAGGACAACTAAAGCTTCTATACTTCACAAATGTGTGGTTGGTAGCGTGGCTAAGGCCTGTTGCACACGGCACTCGTCATGGGGTATGAAAAGCAGATGACGATTTCACGTAAGGAGGGTACAGGGTGGACAACGATGACTGTAGATGGAGTATAAGCGGGGTGAGAGGTCATCTTCATATGTTTTCAGTCATGAGCACAAGTGGTAGTAGTGTTGTCTAATGTTGACTTTGTTCTGTCCGAACTAACTGCAGTTGGAAATAATTCTAATCTGACCGAAGTGCTGATGATCATAATATTGAAAGAAAACCTTTTCGCTTGTCACCAATATTGTTAGGATTGGTTGTCTGTAATGATTCGCGATTGAGACGAATCTAGTTAGATTCATATTTATTTTTAACTTTCCCTGTGGTCAGGGAAGAACAGTCGCGCGAGCGCTGACGTGGCTCTGCGTGACGATTCTTTTGCGTCATATAGTGAATGACGTAAATGAACTTAGGACAGCGTAACTAGGGCGACGGTAGGCAATGGAGAGCCATGCAGTACTCATGATTGGTTGAGACAGTCTCCAACTAAGTCTGTTAGGTGGTCGTCCTAGTTACCTGGTCGCTAAGGGTGCCTGATTGGTCAGGAGGGAAAAAAGAACGAGTTAACCTAGGAGATCTAACGTTTCTCGGGGCAGACGAGACCAAGCAGTTGGAGTGTACAGAGCTCCGTGGGGAGTGTACAGTATATGGTTAACTGCCAGCAACGGATAGCCGACGTGTGTCCAGTGGAGTATTATCGTGTGGAGTATTACCCAGTGTGGTACAGTAATCAATCCAAGCGGAATATAATATCTTCGCCGATACGGCTTTAATCTCCTTAACTTCACGAACTGCGTGAAGAAATTCAGTGGACTTCACAATTAACTTCACAGTTAACTTCACGAACTGCGTGAAGAAATTCAGTGGATTAACCTGCTGGCCCAGGTCCAGTGATCTCGTCAGCGCCAACCGTCTGAGAAACGTTAGGAGGAGGTTGACGCTGGAGGGGGTAGCGTTATTTTATTTTGTTTCATCCTCATCTCATCGTTAGTTAATTTCATAAACATTAAATGTGTTAATCGTTGGCCGGACCTTTTTGTTGAAAAAGGTGAAAGAGTGCGGCGAGCGTGGTTTACATGTAGATGTTTACACGCGCTCGCAAACACATTCAACACACTCTTTCGTAAAACGCTACATTGTCCTTGGTTCAGATCCCCTTTCAGGCACATTCTACATTTCTTCTCTGCTTGTAGCATCTGTTTACATGGCCTTAGCTGCTGGCATCGTGTAAAATTCTTTATTTTTTTCTCTATCTTTCACAACTTTCCCCCCCCTCCCCCACACACCTCTCATAAACACATCGTGGGTCAAAAAGAGTAATTTATTCTCTGTGTAGGGTGCATCAAGTACAGAAACATCAAAATTTAAGAAAAGTAGTGCGTTACATGCTAAATATATAAAAATTATCAGGCCAAATCATCAAATCAACAAAATGTCCGTCAGTCTTTATCACTCAGGTTGCTTGACCACCATTAGATTATAACTTAGAAACTTTTTTGTTACAAAAAAAATGGACAACCTCTCGCTGCTTTGTCCCGACCGTGAGCTTGTTGCTTAGATACACATACTATGTGTGTGTGTCTCATCTGTGAGTGTTTCTCATTGGATGTTTTTATTGACGGTTTCTTAATGAGTAGGTCTTTTTATTCATTTTTTTATTGGTGAAGAGCTCTGAGCAAAGTTATATTTGAAAAAAGCGTTATTCAAATGTTTGCTATTATTACTTACTGATATAAGATGTATTGATACATCATGTTAAAAGTATTGCTACATAGGGTTACATTATATATGTATTTAATATCAATAAAGCTCCAGAATGTAATATTAAAGATTATTTCCCGAAAGGTCGAAATAACCGAGGATTCACGATCATGTCTACGGGACGTTACTCCTGTGAAGGGTCGGTAACTCTGCCCATGAAGAAGTTGAGCCCTGAAGTCTTATCGCGCAGGATGAACACGAAGGGCTTGTTCACATGGACAGTGTTCCGCGGACTTGAACGGGGGGAGAGTTCGACTGATGTCACAGCTGCCGCCCTGCTGCCAGACTCAGTCACCTGCACAGTAACGAGCATTCAGTCGTTAGGACCCTTGTGGGGCTCTATTTACTAATCCCTATACTTTGACTGGGGTTGTAACTACCTGGGAAATCTCTAGTGTACAGATAGTACATGGCAATACATTTCTGAAGCCATACGAAAAAGAAATATCACTGGTACTGGTAGTCTCCATCAACAAACCCTCGTGTCATCTTAACTCACCTGAAGAAATTTGAAACACTGATGTTAAGCGTGTGTCAAACCATGTCTTACTAAGCAAACCGGTGTAAGTCAGAGATGGTGTTCATGATGTGAGGGTAAGTTGCTACCTGTGGGTAAGATTTTCGCAGTAGCTACGACGAACTTTTCAGAGCTAGATATTTCTTCTCTTTTTTTATAATTACCACTTCTGTATAACTACAACTGTGGAATTTAAACATCATTATAACAATAGAGACAAGGGCGCTTCCATTGAATTTCAATGGAAAAACGACTTGCCGTGAAGGAAACTCGTTTTCATGCCTATTCCTTTTTTTTCTTTTACTCGCTTAAAAGAAGTCCATAAAAATGGATAAACTACTTTATATGGGAGTCAATAACAAACATACTTTGTTGATATGTGGGTACTTTGTGTGAATGCGTGAGCAATCTTCTCGTGAGCATAATGTATAGTTGACATTGTATTGTGTACACAGCACTCTGTGCTGAGTGATGTACATACGCATGTTTTTCTCTTCTCACATCTTGAAAATCCCTTTGTGTATCTCTGTAAACATTGCACTTTATGGGTGATTACCGACATGATCACTGCAATTCTTCGCTGATGACTTTGAGCAAGCTTGTAATAACTTCCAAGACCTTTGCACTGAATAGGTGATTATCTCTAAGAAATTTTCGAGTTTATTGGTGATTACCTCTATGATAGCTTTGTGAATAACTTTGCTGATGAAAAGGGGAGTAGTGGACATTCGCCGGAAGTCCGCTCTCAGCGAGAACGCAGTCCGTAGACCCATGGACTTGAGATGGTCATTCAGCTCCTTCCCGGTACTCAGACGAAATTTTGGCAGAAAGAGTTCGGTCCTAACAGTTGGGGGCATTTCGTTCAGGATACGGTTGAGCATCTAGAAATGAAAAACACAAGATTATCACAGAGAGGACCTACATAGAAAACTCGAGGTTCGTATTCAAAACATAGAAAGAAACTCATTCAGAAAAAGAAACTCAACTTTATCTTGACAAGAAGACTACGTGTTCATCAAGAAAAGTTTAGACAGATTTTTTTTTCTCCTTCGTTGCCCCAGCTGTCTGGAATTTCCTTCCCCTTATGGGCCGTCCGTCACCAATATAGTGAGGCTTGGGAGTTCTTGGTTCAGCTCTCGTCTCGGGCATGCTGTTCCTTCTCTGTATATGGGAATCTATTTACAGGGCTGGTTGGCTTGTCGTAATATAACATTAGTTGCTGGCTCAGAGTAAAACAACGACCCCCCGTCTCATTGTTCATGTTTTATAATTTTACCAGTTCTAAAATACTTTACCTGACCGTCCAAGCGTCTCTCCAGGTTCATCAAACCATCCCAGGTGTTGGGCATGACCAAAAAGAGGCTGAATCGGTTTCCCTTGTAAGGCAGCTCAATCACCTGAGCGTTCAAAGCCTGGATGTTTTTAAAACTGATAGAAGCGTGCGACCGATGCATCATGGGAACTCGCACCACACTTCCTGTCGCCGTGGTAAAGTTAGATTCACTTGTGAGCCTCGTGGAGAACTGGTTTTCCCAGAACCCCTTTCATTGAGACAAAAATAAGATGCATTAGAAAATAATAATCTAACAAAATTTGATAAGCGAAACAATATCAAATAAGAGAGAATAATCACAACCTATTGACTGTATTTTGTGCATCCGCAACGAAGCTTCATTGTGTATTTGTCTTTCTTGCTCTCTCATCTCTTTCTCACTGTTTGTTTCATCCCTGTGAAACTATCCTCATCCTATGGTAGCCCTTTGACTGCTTATTTATCACAATCTGAAATATTTAATCACCATTTATTTTATCATCTCGTGACCACTAATACATCCGCTGTTTGCTGTGTCTAACACTTTCCATCACCACTCTCTTAATGCCTTCTCACTCCTTTGCTCGCTCTGTCTACACTTTCGTAATGTTTTTCTTACCGGGCTCTTACCAATGTCTAAACAATCTGTTAATGAGCTGCTTTTGTATTTTCGGTATTGGCAAATAATTAAAATTCGTCTAGAGACAGCAGAGTGCTCGCTGGCCAATCCCACTAACCTCGAAAAAGACTGCATTGAGAAGCATGAGGACGGTGTCGGAGGTGGTGAAGTGACCAGGTGGCAGGAGGTTCTGGATCATTCCATCCGTCACTTCCTCCACCCAAGAGTTAATGGCGGCCTCGGGGTTTGGATCTTCGAAAGGCTTAAGTGCTCCCCCGTACAGCCTCTGGATGTTCTGTGAGAATCTAGGAGACACAAATGAATGTTCCGTGAGAAACAATGACCAAAGATTTGAAAGTCGCTGAACAATCGTCAAACACCTAGAAAACAGGTAAATCTTGAGCACTGCCTATTATAATGTTTCTAATATAATCCTCTATTATCATCATTATCTAATAACAATCTCGTATGTGCAAGAGATAGTGAAATATAAATTCATTTGTATGATGTAAAACATATCCAGGAAGCAGTGCTTTCCAAAAAGCAGTTCACAAAGGTCAAGGATGCAGAAACATAATTATCAGGAAATTCATTGCCTACCTCATCTACATTGCACAAAGGAAATGTTCTTAAAGAAAAAAAACCTTTTATAGTACTTTTCAGATAAAAGTGTTTCTTCAAAAATATTTGTTTTAATTATTATTTATTTAAGCTTTTAGTCTGTTTGACTTTTCGATTTTTCGTTTTACTTTGTCCTTATTACCTTCTCATATATATATATACCATTGCAAGGCAGGCACTTGACTGGAACCACTAGAGGAAAAGGAGAGCTGGGAGCCCAAAGCAGACTTGGAAAAGAAAAGTAGAAAACAGGACCTCGGAAAAACATGCACGCAACTGAGGGGCGGGGGCTGCCCACAACCGGGTCAACTGGCGAGGTAATGTTGCGGCCCTATGCTCCTCGAAGAGTAGGAAGGAGTAAACTACACTAATTATTCTGCCCTTGACGATGCCACTCTCTAATGGCAAACTGCACAAAACAATAATTTATTACCCAGGTAACACCGTGATCCGGGACTGGTTGTAGTACACGGCGTTGGCAACACGTAAGGTCAGGTTGGTGTCAGGGTCAAGACCAGTCGGAAGCGAGGTAATGGCATTGTGCAGTGTCTGATGAACACCTTGCTGCGGCCCCACGGACAGCACTGTCTGAAATAAGCAGACGATATGACGGACAAGATCCGCATACAGCAAAAGTTTGTTTATGCCATCAGAATACTATTTGTCCTCCAGCATTCAGTTATCCTTGAAATGAAACAGTTTTATTTTTCATTGTTTGTAAAATAAAAGACATTATAAATTATTTGCTGTTGGTACCATTAGTTCTCGCTTTGTGGTGCCGTTGGCTCCTAACAAAGTCATGGTGAGAGCCACGAAAGACACTGAAAGGAGAGAAGATGAGGTTGTCAAAGTTCCCGGATGTCAGCTGGCGGTAAAGCGAGGCTCCGAATGACGTCACAGACTGAGAGAGGGAAGATGCTCGGGTCCTGTGTCTACCATCACGAGAGGAAGTCACCTGGGTGCCTAGAAACAAGAAGTATTCCCAGACATGAAGCCAGAAAAAAAAAGGGTGGCTGCGAAACGTTTCCCATTAGTCAACGTGTACACATTGTTGTTGTGCGTGAATGGGAAACTCTCTTTGATTGCATAACTCTGACTGGTTCCCTTCCTAACATTTACTCCTCGTCCATGATGTTCTCTACTGTCTCTCTTGACTCTAACCCTCTGTGCGTCCGCAGTAACACATTGTCTAAATCCAGGATATCCGAGTCTGCTCAGCTCTTTTCATTGATAAAAGAAAATAAACATTGAATTGAAAAGTGCTTTTTGTCTTTTTTGTTCTTCCATCTTCATACACTGTCCCTAAGTTCCAGGCTGCCTCTCCTTCTTGTTTGGATTCCTCAAAGACTTCATCGGATCAGGGACTTCTTTCCGGATGTCATCGCTACTCCTCATACATGTAGTTGCTGCCTCAGTCTTTAACTAATCACACGAGGCTTGATGATTTTGTGACGATTTTCATCGTTTCTTTATTGTTGTTTTTTTTGTGTAAGGCTGCTGTTGGTATGAACAATATTCACTTTCTATCTCGGATTTGGTCCCAGGCATCGGTCGAGTTATCTTTCTATGTACCTATATTAAATGAAACTGTGACTGAAACCATGTCTCATCCTTAATTATCGTTCTCGATAGTGGTGGTGTCATGTTAAACTTGTTTTGTGCTATTACAAGACAATCCGCTAATAAAACACATGATAACTTGTTTCTTCACCCCCTGTAGTGAACTGTCGCACATGTCTGCGAATTAGTCACTTTAACAGTCTTATTTATTTTGAATTTTAGTGCAAATTCTTGAGTGCCTAGACATTTCGTATAAGATTTAAAGTTTTAATAGGATGCAATGTTTTTGTAGTGAATGCATAAATCTCACTGCACGGTTCTATTATACCAAAAAAAAGTTTTCTGTTGGTTTTAAAAGATTATAGAAAAAAATATATACTAACCATGATTTTAAATGAAGTGAAAACGGAGGAGTACCTACCTGAGTGTAGCAGGACAGCCAGCAGAAGAACAGTTGCCATGACTTTGACCACGCCCATGATGGCAGGATGGTGGACTGTAGTGTAGACAGCAACACCCTGGGACTAACTACAGACAACTAATGAACCTTGTCTGGTGTACAGTGTATCAGGATGTGACTGGCGAGGCAGGATGACTGGACTTATATAGACATGTCAACAGTTTAGGCCACCTTCACATTGTTTCCAGGTCTGTTTTCTGTTACTAAGAATTATATGTGAGACTATCAAGAAAAGGAGAAGAAAACCCGTTTCTTCTTCGTACGTATGGAGTTGGGAGAGTTCCTTTTCAAGAATAAAATGCTTTTGTCTTCACTGCATCATTCCTGCCTCTTCCAGACCTGAAAGAAGTGCTGATGAGAATAATATTAAAAGAAAGATCTTTGTCGCATTCTTGGACACATTCACTTTTCTCATTGTCCTGTTCCATCATCTTCGAGTTTGTTCCGAAGTCAGGATAGTTGAACTCCACTAAATCAGTCCAACAAGTGACACCAAACTTATTACCCCCCTCCACACACACACACCTCTTATAAACACATCGTGGATCAGAAAAAGTAATTTATTACCTGTGTAGGGTGCATCAAGTACAAGAACATAAAGTTTACAAAAAAGTAGTGTGTTGAGTGCTGAATATATTAAAACTATCAAGCCGAATCATCAAATCAACAAAACGTCCGTCAGCCTTTACCACCCAGGTTCCGTGACCATCATTTAATTCAAAATTACTAACTCAAAAAAAAAAAAAATAATCGACAACTTCTCGCTGCTTTGTCCTGACCGTGAGCCTGCTTCGTGGAAGCATGTACTATGTGGGTGTGTCCCATCTGTGGATGTTTTCATTGACGTTTTCTTAACGAGTAGATATTTTTGTTCATTCTTTTATTTATGAAGAGCTCTGAGGAAAGATTTCTTTTGGAAAAAGAGTTCGACAAGTTTTTGTTATTATTACATACTGATTAGTCATGTAAGATGTGTTGATACATTAAGTATACAATTAAGTATTGAGAGGTAGTGTTACATTAGTTACATCATATAAGTCTATAATATCATTAAAACTCCTGATGTTATAACAAAGATTATTTTAGGAAAGATAACCAGGGATTCACGATGATGTCTACGGGACGTTACTCCTGTGAAGGGTCGGTAACTCTGCCCATGAAGAGGTTGAGCCCTGAAGTCTTATCGCGCAGGATGAACACGAAGGGCTTGTTCACCTGGACAAGACGTGGCATAGATCGGGCACCGATTTCGACTGCTGTCACAGCTGCCGCCCTGGTGCCACTCTCAGTCACCTGCACAGTAACGAGCATTCAGTCGTTAGGACCCTTGTGGGGCTCTATTTACAAGTCAGGGATGGTGTTCATGATGTGTGGCTAAGTTTCTAGGTGTGAGTAAGATTAGTAATTAGAAAAAAATATTGTCTCTGTAGCTATATCTTGAAGATTTCTTTGGTGTATCTCTGTAAACATTGCATTTATGGGTGATTACTGACATGATCACTACAAATCTTCGATGATGACTTTGAGCAAGCTTGTAATAACTTCCAAGAACTTTGCAATGCTTAGGTGATTATCTCTAGGATATTTCTGATTTTACTGGTGATTACCTCTATGATAGCTTTGTGAATAACTTTGCTGATGTAAAGTGGACCAGTCGCTATTCGCCGGAAGTCCGCTCTGTCCGAGAACGCAGTCCGCAGACCCATGGACTTGAGATGGTCATTGAGCTCCTTCCCGGTACTCAGACGAAATTTTGGCAGTAAGAGCTCAGCACTAATAGTTGATGGCATTTCGTTCAGGACACGGTTGAGCATCTAGAAATGAGAAACACAAGTTTATCTGGAAAACAGAGAGGACTTACCTAGAAAGCTCAAAGTGTGATTTGAAAATATATATAGAAACTCATTCATAAAGCCAAACTCAAGTTTATTTTGACTAAAAGACTACGTGTTCATTCAAAATTTTGGACTCAGATGTTTTGAAATTTATAACTACGTATTTTCTCCTTCGTTGCCCCAGCTGTCTGGAATTTTCTTTCTCTTATAGACCGTCCGGTGGTAACGGTTAGCTCCTGTCCCCAATAGAGTGAGGTTTGGGGTTCTTGGTTCAGTTCTCGTCTTGAGCACGGTGTTCTTTCTCTGTATATGGGCATCTCCTTACAAGGCTGGTTGGATAGTAATATAACATTAGTTGCTGGCTCGGCATAAAATCAACGATTTCTCCCCCCCCCCCTCACTGTTCATGTTTTATAATTTCACCAGTTCTGAAATACTTTTACCTGACCGTCCAATCGTCTCTCCAGGTTCATCAAACCATCCCAGGTGTTGGGCATGATCACAAAGAGGCTGAATCGGTTTCCCTTGTAAGGCAGCTCAATCACCTGTGCGTTCAAAGCCTGGATGTTCTTAACATTGATAGAACCCTCTGGCCGCTGCATCATGGGAACTTGCACCACAGTTCCTGTCGCCGTGGTAAAGTCAGATTCACTTGTGCGATTCGCGGAGAACTCGTTTTCCCAGAACCCCTTTCATTCAGAAAAAAATAAGATGCATAGAAAATAATGATCTAACAGAATGGAATTATCGAAACATTATCAAATAAAAAAGAGAATCATCACAGCCTACGAAATGTAGCCTCATTGCTCATTGGTCTGTCACTGCTCTTCTGTCATCTCTTTCTCATTAATGTTTTGTTCCCTCTGAAACTCTCCTCACCTTATCGTAGCCCTTTGACTCTTTATTTACCACAATTGAAACTATTTCATAACCTTTTATTTTATCATTTCGTGACTACTAATACCTCTGCTTTTTGCTGTGTCTAACACTTACCATCACCACTCTCTCAATGCTTTCTCATCTCTTTGCTCGTTCTGTCTTCACTCTCTTAATATTCTTCTTACTACTTTCTGCTGAGATGTTTTTTCTTATTAAAAAAATATTTAAAATTATTCGTAAGACAGCGGTGTGTTCGCTGGCAACTTCCACTAACCTGGAAAAAGACTGCGTTGAGAAGCATGAGGACGGTGTCGGAGTTGATGAAGTGACCAGGAGGCAGGAAGTTCTGGATCATTCCATCCGTCACTTCCTCCACCCAAGAGTTAATGGCGGCCTCGGGGTTTGACTGTTCGAAAGGCTTCAGTGCTCCTCCATAGTACCTCAGGATGTTCCGTGAGAATCTAGGAGACAAACAAAGATGACAGAGAGCCTCTGAATATTTCCTTGGAAACAATGACCAAAGATTTGAAAGTCGCTGAACATTCTGCAAACTTCTAGAATACAGACAAATTTTGAGCACTGCGTATTATAATGTTTCTAATATAGTCATCTATTATAATCGTCATCCAATAACAATCTCGTATAGGCAAGAAATAGTGAAATCTAAATTCATTTGAACAATGCAAAACATATACAGGAAGCAACACTTTTCAAAAAGCAGTTAAGAAAGAATGAACATAAAGGTACATAATTATCAGTAAATTCATTGCCTACCTCATCTACATTAAAGAACGGAAATGTTGTTAAAAAACTTTATAGTACATTTCAAAAAAAGTGTGGTTTTAAAAATATTTCTTTTATTTATTATGTTGAAAAATTTACATTCTGTTTGACTTTTGTTTTCAATTTGTGTTTTACTTTGTCCTTATTACCTTCTTATATATATATATGTATGCCATTGCCAGGCAAACACTTGACTGGAACCCTTAGGGGTAGAGAAGAGTTGGGAGACCAAAGCAGACTTGAAAAAGAAAAGTAGAAAACGAGGCAAAGAAAGTCGGAACCACATGGGCGGGAGACTGCCCACAACCAGGTCCACTGACGAGGCAATGTTGCGGCCCTTTGCTCCTCGAAGGAGTAACAAGAAGTAAACTACACTAATGATTTTTTTCTTTTAAGATGCCACGCTCTAATGTAAACAGCATGAAATAATAAAATATTACCCAGGTAACACCGTGATCCGGGACTGGTTGTAGTAGGCGGCGTTGGCAACACGTAAGGTCAGGTTGGTGTTAGGGTCGGAAGTCGGAAACGAGGCAATGGCATTGTGCAGGGTCTGATGAACACCTTGCTGCCCCCCCACGGACAGAACTGTCTGAAATAAGCAGACGACATGACGGACAAGATATGCAAACAACATTACCCACAGACAGAAGCAGAAGACTTTGTATAGGCAGACAAAAGTAGGCGATAAAACCGACAGAAAGTCATCAACAATACCTACGGATGTAAGTAGATAAAGTAAATGTCATACAATGCGCTAGCTCAAAGATTTGCTTATTCCATCAGAACACTATTTGTCCCTCAGCATTCAGTTATCCTTGAAATGATTACGGATTTCCTGTTGGTACCATGATTTCTCGCTTTGTGGTGCCGGCGGCTCCTAACAAAGTCATTGTGAAAGCCACGAAGACACTGAAAGGAGAGAAGATGAGGTTGTCAAAGTTCCCGGATGTCAACTGGCGATAAAGCGAGGCTCCGAATGACGTCACAGACTGAGAGAGGGAAGATGCTCGGGTCCTGTGTCTACTACTATCACGAGAGGAAGTCACCTGACAGCCTAGAAACAAAACGAAATATGGTCAAACTGAACATTCGGACCTTTTACAGAAATATGCTACACTTCATCGTCGATGTGGCCATTCATCATCATCATCATCATCACACACACACACCTACACATGTGCATACTATCGTGTCATTGCTTCCTAGGTCTCTAACTAATCACATCAGGCTTGATGACTGTCTGACGACTTTTCATCGTTTCTGTAGTGTCATCTTTTCTTCTTGTTATTCTGCTGTTCACACAAACAACCTTCAATTTTTGTCCTGGATTCAGTACCAGCCATCGGTAGAGTTATCTTTCTTTGTACATACATTAAATGAAACTGTCAATGAAACCATGTCTCAGCCTTAATTATCGTTCTAGATAGTGGCGGTGTCATGTTAAGTTGTTTTGTGTTGTTTACAAGGCAAACTGTCAATCAGCGAAATAACTGTTTCCTTCATCTCTTTCACCCCATGTAGTCAACAGTCGCACATGTCTGCGAATTTGTGCTGTTTACTAGACAAACATTTAATCAGACACATGATAAGGGATCATTCTTTCTGTCAACAAGTTCATTATCAGTTGTCTCACAATACAATAAATGCGCACATAAGTGTTTACACAAAATGCAAACATAGCACGCTTGGACAGACACACAAATAAGGGGTTGAATGTAGAAGATAATAACTACTAGTTAGTGTCAGTATTTCCAGAAAAAAGGAGGGTCTTAAAGCCATACATTAAAACATTATAGATGGTGGCTATGACAAAGTATTCCCAGACACTGAGGCCAGAGAAAAACAACAGACGGGGGCAAAATGTTTTACATACAAAAGTCACAACAAAAGCAAATTGTTATTGTGGTTGAAATCGAAAAGTTTCACCTAAATAGAGAAAATAGGGACTTGGAGAATATGTGTGAGAGGGATAAAAGATGATAAGAAGGAAAGAGTTTAGGTAGATGTGGATATGTGGATCCCATTGTGTGATGTTCCCTTATTTCCTTTTAAGTGTGTCTGACTTTGATTTATTTACTTTCTTTCTAAAGTGTTTTGCCCATGGCCTGAATTTGTCTTCCTCTTGCATAAGAACTTTTCTTTTCCTGGATTTTACTGTAGTCGTTTTAATTCTTCTCTATGCACTCAATAATTTGAACTTTCGTGTAAGTATTAAAGTTCTAATAGGATGTAATGTTTTTCTAGTGATTGCGTCAAGCTCACTGCATGATACCATTACAGAGAAAAACAAAAGTTTTCTGTAATTAAAAAAATATAGATTACAAATAATGTTAATGAAGTGAAAACGGAGGAGTACCTACCTGAGTGTAGTAGGACAGCCAGCAGAAGAACAGTTGCCATGACTTTGACCACGCCCATGATGGCAGGATGGTGGACTGTAGTGTAGACAGCAACACCCTGGGACTAACTACAGACAACTAATGAACCTTGTCTGGTGTACGGTGTATCAGGATGTGACTGGCGAGGCAGGATGACTGGACTTATATAGACATGTCAACAGTTTAGGCCACCTTCACACACTTCGGTCTCCTCTCGTCATAAAACTAATGTGTGGAGGGTGTATAGCAATAAGCGAACTGTCATGTAGGAATGTTAAGTACCGTGTCTATAGAGATGACCTCGCTTGTTGTCAACACCTTATGGCCTTGATGACTGTATTTAGTTTCCTGCTCAGGCGCAGGTCAGAACCCAGGACACGTGATCATCAGTGGGCGTGGCTAAGGCATGTTTCACACGGCACTTGTCATGATGTGTGGTAAGCAGATGACGAGGATACGTTAGGAGGGTACAGGGTGGACAACGATGAAGGTAAATGACGACTAAGAGAGGTGAGAGGTCATTAAACATTGGGTTCATCTTCATGTTTTCATTCATGAGCTCAAGTGGAAGTAGTGTTGTCTGGTGTTGGCGGACTTTATTCTGTCGGAACCAACTCAAGTAGTAAATAATTCTAATTTGACTGAAGTGATGATGATAATAATAATAAAAGAAATACCTTTGTCTTATTCTTGGACACGATCACTTTTCTCACTGTCCTGTTCACTCATCTTCGAGTTTGTTCCGAAGTCAGGATAGATAAACTCCGCTAAATCAGTCCAACGTGCGACATCAAACTTATTTTTTTTGGTTGTCGAGATGTAATCCTCGAACTTACGATTGGTCAAGCATACCGCACTCTCCATCAAACCATTTTACAACCTATCACTACCTAGCTAGTACATGAAGGTCAGGTGGTCATACAGGCTTTCTACTACACCACTATATCCCTGTTGCTAGGTATCTCATGACAACCACAAGCTGTTGTTCAGCGGCGACAAATGAAAAACACGACCAGTGAGTGGAATTCCTCGTGGGGAAAGAAGTGAGAACAACATTCTCCATTTCAGGTAGACTTAATTGCATCCAAATCTCTTGTAGGCCTCCGCATAATTACACTCATACAGGTGTGAGCTCCTTTTTTTCATGAGCAGTAACGAGGAAAGGAGTTGTGATTGTCGTCAATATAGTGAGGATTGGTTGCCCTGGGTTCAGATCCCCTTTAAGGCACACTGTTCATTCTGTGCATGTAGCATATGTTTACATGGCCTTAGCTGCTGGCTTGGCATAAAACTCCTTATCTTTTCCTCACACGGACACACAACCCACCACACACATACATCTACTATAAACAAATCGTTGATCAGACAGAGTAATTTATTCTCTGTGTAAGGTCATCAAGTACAAGTTTGCGAAAGGTAGTGCGTTAAGTGCTGAATATATTAAAACTATCAAGCCAAATCATTAAATCAGAAAAGTGTCCGTCAGTATTTATCACTCATGTTCTTTGACCACAATTAAATTCTAACTTAGAAACCATTGTTTTGTAAATAGACAACTTCGCGCTGCTTTGTCCCGACCGTGAGCTTGCTGCGTGCACGCATGTACTGTGTGTGTGTCCCATCTGTGAGTGTTTGTCAGTGGATGTTTTCATTGACGGTGTCTTAATAAGTAGGTCTTTTTTGTTCATTTTTTAGTTGTGAGCAGCCATAATCAAAATTATTTCTAGAAAAATAGTTATTTAAATTTTTGTTTTGATTACTTACTGATATAAGATGTATTGATACATGATATGTTAAAAGTATTGCGACATAGTGTTACATTATATATATATAATATCAATAAAGCTACAGAAGGTAATATTGAAGATTATTTCACGAAAGGTCGAGATAACCGAGGATTCACGATGATGTCTAAGGGACGTTACTCCTGTGAAGGGTCGGTAACTCTGCCCATGAAGAAGTTGAGCCCTGAAGTCTTATCGCGCAGGATGAACACGAACGGCTTGTTCACCTGGACAGTGTTCCGAGGACGTGAAAGGGGGACGAGTTCGACTGATGTCACAGCTGCCGCCCTGCTGCCAGTCTCAGTCACCTGCACAGTAACGAGCATTCAGTCCTTACGACCCTTGACTTTCTTGTGGGGCTCTATTTACTAGTCCTTATACTTTGACTGTGGTTGTCATTACCTGGAAAATCTCTAGGGTACAGATAGTACATGGCAATACATTTCTAAATCCACAAAAATATTATCGCTGGTTATCTCCATCTTTACAAGCCCACACCTCCACCAACAAACCCTCGCGCCATCTTAACTCACCTGAGGAATTTTGAAATACTGATAAGCGTGGTGATGGCGGATCAGAATTATTGATCCTGGTCTTACATAATACTAACAAAGCTAAAAAAATAAATAGCACGACACATGCGCTAAAAGTTACTATATATCTGTATTCTTATGAGACACTGTATCAAACCATTTCTTACTAAACAAACATATTAATAATTACCACTTCTGTATACCTACATCTGTGGAAATTAGACATCATTTATAACATTAGAGACATGGGCTCCTCCGTTGATAATATTTTGAAAACGACTTTCCGTAGATAAAACACGTTTTTATGTCTATTCCTGTTTTTTTTTTAAATGGTTTTTTTCTCACACCAGGTCTATAAATATAGATAATTTTGTTTATATGGGAGTCATTAACATACTTTTGGGATATGTGGGTACTTTGTGTCTATTCGTGATCAATCTCTTCTCGTGAACTTAATGTACACTTCCCACTATACTGTGTACACTGCACCCTGCGCTGAGTGATGTACATACATATTCGGTGTTTTTTTCTTCTTATATCTTGAAGATCACTTTGGTGTATCTCTTAAAACTTTATGGGTGATTACCTACATGATCACTGCAATTCTTCGCTGATGACTTGAAGTAAGCTTGTAATAACTTCCAAGACCTTTGCACTTCAAAGGTGATTATCTCTACGACAATTCCGATTTTACTGGTGATTACCTCTATGATAGCTTTGTGAAGAACTTTTTCGATGCGAACGCGAGTATCCGACATTCGCCGGAAGTCCGCTCTCCGCGAGAACGCCGTCCGCAGACCCATGGTCTTCAGATGGTCATTGAGCTCCTTGCCGGTACTCAGGCGAAATTTTGGCAGAAAGAGATTGGCACTAACTGCTGGGGGCATGTCATTCAGGATACTGCTGAGCATCTAGAAATGAAAAACACAAGTTTATGACAGAGAGGACCTACTTAGAAAACTCAAAGTGTGTTTTGGAAAAATAGAGACAAACTCATTCAGAAAAACAAACTCAAGTTTATCTTGACAACGAGACTAGTGTTCATTAAAAAAGTTTGGACAGATGTTTTTTAAATTTATAACTATAGTAAGTATTTTCTTCATTCGTTGTCACAGCTGTCCGGAATTTCCCTCCCCTTACAGTCCGTCCGGTGGCAACGGTTAGCGCCTTTCACCAATAGAGTGAGGTTTGGGGTTCTTGGTTCAGCTCTCGTCTCGGGCACGCTGTTCTTTTTCTGTATATGGGAATCTATTTACAGGGCTGGTTGGCTTGTTGTAATATAATATTAGTTGCTCGTTCGGCGTAAAACAACATCCCCCCCCTCACTGTTCATGTTTTATAATTTCACGTTCTAAAATACTTTTACCTGACCATCCAATCGTCTCTCCAGGTTTATCAAACCATCCCACGTGTTGGGCATGATCACAAAGAGGCTGAATCTGTCTCCCTTGTAAGGCAGCTCAATCACCTGTGCGTTCAAAGCCTCGATGTTTTTAAAACTGATAGAAGCGTGCGACCGATACATCATGGGAACTCGCACCACAGTTCCTGTCGCCGTGGTAAAGTTAGATTCACTTGTGAGACTCACGGAGAACTGGTTTTCCCAGAACCCCTTTCATTGAGACAAAAATAAGATGCATTAGAAAATAATAATCTAACAGAATTTCATAATCAAAGCATTATCTAATAAGACAGAGAATCATCACAGCCTACTCAACGTAGCCTCATTGTTTATAGGTCTGTCTTGCTGTCTCATCTTTTTCCCACTACTTGTTTCATCCCTGTTAAACTATCCTCACGCTATCGTAGCCCTTTGACTGCTTGTTTATCACAATCAAAATTATTTCGTTACCATTTATATCGTGACCACTAATACATCCACTGTTTGCTATGTCTAACACTTTCCATCACCACTCTCTCAATGCTTTCTCACAGCTTTGCTCGCTCTGTCTCCACTTTCTTAATGTTCTTATTACCTGGATCTTACCACCTCTGATAAATCCCACTAACCTCGAAAAAGACAGCATTGAGAAGCATGATGACGGTTTCGGAGTTGGTGAAGTGACCAGGTGGCAGGAAGTTCTGGATCATTCCATCCGTCACTTCCTCCACCCAAGAGTTAATGGCGGCCTCGGGGTTTGTCTGTTCGAAAGGCTTAAGTGCTCCCCCGTAGAACCTCTGGATGTTCTGTGAGAATCTAGGAGACACACAAATATAACAGAACCTCTGAATGTTTCCTGAGAAACAATGAGAGAAGATGGAAAGTCGCTGAACATTCTGCAAACACCTAGATAATAAAAGTAGTTAACCTTGAGCACATCATCATCAATTATCAATCATCAATCATCAATATTCAATCATCAATCATCATCCAAGACCAATCTCATATGGGCAAGTGATGGAAAATTTAAATTTATTTGGATGATTCAAACCATATACAGGAAGCAGAAACGTCCAAAAAGCAGTGAACAAAGGGCGAGCATATAGAAACATAATTATCAGGAAATTTATCGCCTACCTCATCTAGATTACACAACGGAAATGTTTGTAAAGAAAAAAGTTATTTTTTTATAGTACATTTCAGAGAAAGATGCATCTTTAAAAATATTTCTTTTATTTATTATTTTGTAAAACCTTTTACACTGTCTAACTTTTAATTTTGATTTTTTGTTTTACTTTGTCACTATTCCCTTCTTTTATATATTTATACACGTACAGGGATACAAGTCAGCAACTTGAATGGAAACCTCAGAAGAAGAGGTAGTTGAGAGACTAAAGCAGACTTGGAAAAGAACAATAGAGAGCGATGCAAAGACATCGGAACCAGATGGACCAAACTGAAGAGGGGAGGCTGCCCTATATCGGGTCCGCTGGCGAGGTGTTGTTGTGGCCCTATCCTCCTCGAGGAGTGACAAGGGATAAAGTTAACTAATTTTGTCCTATAGGGTGCCCCACTCAAATAATAAACAGCACGAAGTTTTTACCCAGGTAACACCGTGATCTCGGACTGGTTGTAGTACGCGGCGTTGGCAACACGTAAGGTCAGGTTGGTGTCAGGGTCGGAAGTCGGAAGCGAGGCAATGGCATTGTGGAGGGCTGATGAACACCTTGCTGAATCCCCACGGAGAGCACTGACTAAAATAAGCAGACGACATGACGGACAAGATATGCAAACAGCTTTACCAACAGACACTAGCAGAAGATTTGTATAGGCAGATATAAGTAGGCGATAGTAAAAGTCATCAATAGTAAGCACGGATGTAAGTAGAGCAGACGTCTAACAAAGTAAATATAATCCAATTCGCGAGATCAAAAGTTTGTTTATTTAATCAGAACACTATTTGTCACTCAGCATTCAGTGAGATTTGAAAGGATTACGGATTTGCTGTTGGTACCATTAGTTCTCGCTTTGTGGTGCCGGCGGCTCCTAACAAAGTCATGGTGAGGGCCACGAAGACACTGAAAGGAGAGAAGATGAGGTTGTCCAAGTTCCCGGATGTCAGCTGGCGGTAAAGTGAGTCTCCGAATGACGTCACAGACTGAGAGAGTGAAGATGCTCGAGTCCTGTGTCTACGAGAGGAAGTCACCTGGCCGTCTGCAAACAGTATGAAATATTTAATGCCTTCGGTTGATGGTAATGTGACTTTTAAGTAAACATTCTAATGACTATGCGTTAGCGTGGGTAAGGATAAAAGTATATTGTATGAGACTTATACGACAACAATAGCACATGTGCAGTAAAATTAATTTTAATACTTTTTGTTGTGCTGTATTTGCTTAAAGTATGTGGCATGAAGTGTACAAATGTATACTGTAGTGAAAAAGATAACTGCTCAGAAGAGCTGAAAGTAACAAGATATTGTGAAAGTAAGGGTGTAAAAAAGGATGAGCATTATGGGAAAGGTTGTTAATAATATTAATTGAGAATTTTAAAACGCAATATCTCAGCCAAAGATGAACTTATTGCAGTAAATTTAATCACAAGGTAGAAACAAAGATGTATAGCATGTTAACATGTTAAGAAAAAGTAAAAAAAAACTTAGAACAAAATCACAAAATAATAACAAAAATGTAAAATAAAATCACAAAATAATGACAAAGATGTAGAAGGAAGAACAACGCAAGGACTCGCTGCGTTCCGACAGTAAGGGGAGATCACTCTAGATGTAAGGGCAACGACTCCAGAGAATAAGGTCAGTAGATCAGTGACATTCAGGAGAATACTGGAATGATATTGAGTTATCTTGAGAATGTGAAGGAATGTTATCACATGAAACTGTAGCGTGTGATCATCACTTCAGTTTACTCGATGTAGCTCAAGGTCGCTGGCGAAGCGAGTGAAGCGAGCGGAATGGACTCCAGACAATAGATCCAAACAGCTCACAGTTCAAAGAAGCATAATATGCATTATGTACAGACCTGTTGCAAACCAGAAGAGTAAGAAAACGCAGCGAAAGTTCGTGTAAATGAAAAGGTCCAGCGTTTTTATCCAAATCGAAGGACGAACACAAAACATAAACAATGTAAAGGAGAGCCGATCCCCTCAACCTGTTAGGCGAAGGGACAGAACTCTCCCATCCTTTATAATACATTTTAGGAAAGAGTAATGGTCCTTTGGTTTCTGCCAAATGGTTTGACTGTTGATTTTTTAGTCTAAAATGTTTGTCCCTGAATTCTTTGGATGAGTACTTTGTGCGATATCAATATTTTCTAAATCTGAGTGGGGTCAAACTGTGGCGGTTTGAATCACGAAAAAAGAATTTAGAGAGCGGAGTCTTGTGGGACGTATCCCCCCTCTGATTCCCAGTACTTTTGGGTAGGAGGGATGGATGTGAAATAGCTGTGATCACAGACTAGGGTCAGGTAGGGTCTACAACTATTTTAGTACCATGCTAAAAAGACCAGAGCTCACATCAATCTGTCTCCATACATTAATTAAAGTTGTGACACAAAAATCTTGTGTTTCAGCCATTCCTATCCTTTGATACTGTGGTGTCGTGTTAGAGTCGCTCTTGATAATGCAAACCGTTAATCAGCAACATGGTCACCTATATCTGTCTCTGTTATGTGAGAACTATCAAATTATGGCTCTGAGTAACAAACATGACCATGGACTGCATCCGTAGACAAGTGTATCAAATATTACTAAATCTTGATTCACAAGGCAGAACAAACTGGGTAACAAAAGGGGCAATAATATTAGGACTTATATTCTTTAATTAGGTATGATTAAATCAAGTAGTACATGGTCATAAAATGTTTCACTCTATTCTCAGATATCACTCACCAAACACGTGCTGCGAATATGAGGCACAGTGGAGGTTTCCAGTTATACCGAGGTCATTGACCACTCTCATGCCAGACTTGTATTTTGATGATAAAACTAAAAGATTTTAGGGATGTCTAGAACTGAGCGATATAAATACACACAAAAATCGTTTTGTACAGGATATGAAGAAGAGTACAAGTAAATGTCCTTTCTGGTTAAATTTTACAGACGATGAAGCTCGTGATCTTTTCTGTTCTCCCAGATATGTTGATCTTTGTCTAGAGTATCTAAAATATGTCACTGTACACAACGAAAAGCAATATCTTGTTTAAGTACTATCTTGTGACAATTTTTAAAGTAATAATACATATTAAAGAGGATTTGAAGTATAAACGAAGCCTCGTGTACGCACCGGAGTGTAGCAGGACACCCAGCAGAAGCACAGCTACCACCACCCTGACCACACCCATGATGGCTGGAGAGAAGAGCTGCAGTCTGATGGAGCCTGTAACACCCTCGGAATATATGTCGGATGCTGACCTTATCTGACGATCGCTGTACCAGTATGCGCCTCGTAGTGCAGGATGACTAGAGTTACACAAGACATTGCACACGTGGCGAAACCAGTCTCTCATCCCCTCCCTTCCTCCCCTCGTCAACATGACAACGGTTTGGCAGCTTAACACTTCACAAAAAGAAATGTCACACAAGTGTGAACGATAAAAGAAAAGACAGCACTATACTTACATGAAATACAAGTCACCTTAAGATGCATTTTTGATAAAAGTTCTTTGATGAGTCAAATGAAAAATGTCAGGTTAAGATCTTCTAGAGCTAATGTTAAAGAAAACTGGATGTAAATGCACTGAGTCACCCTTCTTTCTATCACAGGCGACATAAAAATAATTAAACCTTCACGTGACAATATACATACCATGCCCTATGCAGGTGACCTCACTGGTTTTCAATGCGTCTTCCTCAACCTGATGGAATTGAAGGTCTCATTAATTTTCAGTCCCTGCTCACACGCAGAGCAGATGACTGGGCACGTGCAGCATCAGTAGGCGTGGCTAAGGCCTGTTGCACACGGCACTTGTCATGAGGTGTGGAAATCAAATGACGAGGAACGTTAGGAGGGTTCAATGGACAATGATGACCGTAGATTGAGATTAAGCAGGGTGAGAGGTCATTAAAGCACCCGCTGGCTTCTTCTTTATGTAGTGAGTCATGAGCACAAGTGGAAGTAGTGTTGTCTGGTTTTGGCATAGTTTATTATTTTGTTTTAACTAACTTCAGTTTTAAATAATTCTAATCTTCCATCGCTGCATTTCTTAAATATCATCTCAATCTAATTCTTTGTCCTTTCCTCCCCTGCATGTGCGGAGTCTCAACCATTCTACGTTTCTTCCTCCCTTCATTACTTCGTGTCGTCCCCGGGTGCTGTGTCGTGTGGTCTGTGTCGTGTGGACTGTGGACCAACAGAAGGTCCCTGTGCACATCGGAGAGACAGTGCAGTGGTGTTCATAGGCAAGAACTCTGACAATTCTGTGCCGTGGTGTATGCTGGTGTTTGACGGTTATTTTTATTTAATTTCCCTTACTATCATCTCTCATTATTATTTTTTTTGTCGGGTAGTCTCCTGTTCATGGTCGGGTGTGTGAGCGGTTGCTAGCGTGCATCCGTCGACGCTGGAGGCGATCATTATCGCGTTCTTGGACATGAGACATCCTGAATTAAGCGTCTTGCTGTCTGAATATGATGTGAATATGGTCTACCTTCCATGAATGACTTTTAAGTGCACGCACCTGTTTTGTGCATGTTCAAGTATGTGTTTGGTGTTAGTGAGGGAGTAGGTGAAAGCACGTTTGTGTGAATGCGTAGGATTAATTAATAAGTGCGAGCGTGTAAAGACTTGTTCTTGTATCTAACGATAGCTTGTAACCAACTGTTAGCTAACTGATTGCTAATCTCGACACGATCATTTTTCTCACTGTCCTGTTCACTCATCATTGAGTTTGTTTGAAAGTCAGGATAGATAAACTCCAAGAAATCAGTTGATCGTGTTTACATGACCTTAGCTGCTGCCTTGGCGTAAAACTCCTTATCTTTCTTTTACACACACACACACACACTTAACACAGGATAATCGTAGACAGGACAGTTTCCTTTATTAACGTTTACGACTGTATATAGCTCCGATACATAATGGATTGAAAACACTGCGATATACTTACAGATCCAATAATAGTAAGAAGTATAATGTTGTGAAAGGTCGAATAAACGTGGATCCTAATCATGTGTTACGGACTTTGCTGGGAAGGGTCGGCTACTCTGCCCATGAAAATGTTGAGCCCTGAAATCTTATCACGAAGAATGAACACAAACGGTTTGTTCACGACGACCCTGTGGGATGGCCCCGTTATATTGACAGGACCGGCGGCCGTCACAGCTGCAGCCCTGCTTCCAGACTCATTCACCTGCACAGCACAAACATTCAGTCTTTACATCATCAACCTTCGACACTTTTAGAGGAAACTCACTAAACAACATGGTTTTCTTTATGAATCAGAATCATTATCACAATCTTTTTACTGATTAGCCCATCGGACTGTTTCAAGGGAGAGCATACAAGATCATTAAAGGTATATACACAAGTGGACAATTCATTATATTAAAAAAAATCATAGTAAGTAAACGAATATTTTTGAGAATACTATTATCCACCATAAGTCCCCCAAATTATTTATAAAGTAACATGGGTTGCGCTTGCGCTTCAAACACTTTAAAAATCAGAGCTGAGCAAACAAGACTGATATTTGACCGCTCGCAAGTCATTCACCACACGGACCAAAAGTCTCGGTCGAGTGGAGCTAACGGTAGGCCAACTGAAATGGTTCCAGGAGACTGTACATGTCGAAATGTTGTAGCAACTGATGATGGACGACTTTCAACAAGATCGTGGATGAGAAAGGAAGATTGGAGACTAGTCGTTAGCTCCTTAGCCGTTAGGGTCCAAGATGGACTTCTTTAATAGCGGAGTGACAGTGGCATGCTTGACAGAGGGAGGAACAGAACCCGTAGAAATGGAATGATGGATGATGGTGGTGATGATCGGAATCAATGTGTCAAAGCACTCAAACAAGATTGTGATTGGAACTGGATACAAAGCAACAATATTTCTTAGTTACCGGAACAAAGTCTGCAAAGGGGGCTCCAGCAAAGTTGTAGAAGCTGGGACTCGTAGCTATGTCTAAGGCATTTCCCAATTATTAGTTATTACCTCTATGACGGCCTCGTGAATAACCGTGTTGATCTTCACGCGGCTGCTCGACAGTCGGCGGAAGTTCGCTGTATTGGAGAAGGCAGACCGCAAGCCAATGGCCTGGAGATGTTCCTTGAGTTTCTCGCGAGTCTTCAGACGAAATTTTGGCAGAGAAAGTTCTGCTCGAACAGTGCCCGGCATGTCGTTCATGATGTTGGTGATCATCTAGAATCAGAAAAAAGCTCGTCTGGAAACACAAATGGAGTTTGTTCTACGAAACACTAGGACATGTTCAACTTTAAAGGGATACTCCAGGCTTGTGATAAGGCTGTGGCGACGGTCAAACGTTTCAAAAAAATATTTAGTTACAATTGCAGAGTACGAGAGCAATACAAGAGAAATGAATGATTCGTTTCTCACTTAATTACCACTTATTAGCACTATTTCGGTTTCCGATGTTTATAAAAATCGAACAAATCCAGTGAAATTGACTGTTGTGTCCTTCCGCAGTTACTTTATCTTGACAACATGGAGACGCGTGTATCAAGAAAACACGATGACATGTTTATCTACAAAATACTAAAATCAGTTTTTTTAACCTGTACCTAGAACAAGACTAACGCTACTTTATATATGTATATGTATAGATATACATATATGATATATGTATAGAGATAGCAAAAAAACTTTATTTGAATACATGCGCGTTAAAAAGAAAGACATCATTTATTAATGAGAGTAGCTAAGCTATATTATTTAATCTTAGTGTATGAGGTTGTATACTCCTTTTACTGCCGACGGCTCCTTTCGAGAACGTCGTTGCTAAGTCCTGCACCTATTTTGGTTGTATTTCTAGTCAACGTTTAGACATTCTGTACTTCCATTTTTGGTGATGGTGGTGATGGTGATGATGATGATGATGATGATGATGATGATGATGATGATGATGAACCATATAATACTAACAATTCACCTATTGATTGTAAGTTCAGGGGAATAACTGATGACATTATCTAATTTTTCTTGGAATAAGATTCTAACGGTCCCTCTAGTTTCTAGCCGAGCACTCTACACTGCGTGCAATATACTTAGCGACAAACATGACAACAGGTGTCAAACACTCTGAGAGTAAAAAAAGATGAAGTATTCAATCTTAATTTAATTTACATTTCTCTTGTGTAAACATTGTAGATTATCTGCTGATAATTTCACCAGTTCTAAAATGCTTTACCTGACCATTCAGGCGTCTCTCTAGGTTCATCAAACCATCCCAGGTGTTGGGCAAGACCAAAAAGAGACTGAATCGGTCTCCCTTGTAAGGCAGTTCAACCACCTGTGCGTTCAAAGCCTCGATGTTCTTCAATCTGATATAAGCGTCACTATTATACATCCTAGGAACTTGCACCACAGTTCCCGTCGCCGTGGTAAAGTCAGAGTCATGCGTAAATTCTGGTGGAAACTGGCTTGCCCAAAGTCCCTAGATATTATTGAGACAAAAGTGAGCTGTGTAAAACAGTAGTAAATACCCAGAAAAAAAACATTGTATTAAAATATAACTAACCACATGTTATCAAGTAGATAGGAGATACATAGTAGTCTATATGTGGCTACCAACATATCGCCGAATATTTCTTCACACACTAACCCTTCTTCGCCGCCTCATTGTTCGGAAATTTCGCGCTTCTAATTCACAACGTGTTTGTTTCATTGTTCCTCTCTCCCTCTCTGCTCTCACATCCTTCTTATCATTACTTTATTTAAACTCTATAAAGATTCTTTTATCACAGTTTAATTTGTTTCCTTATGTATCATCTCATGACCTCTTTGTTACTAACCTCTCTTGCTTGTGATCTCTCTCATTACTCTCTCACTGATTTTTCGCCTCTTTTAGTTTGCTCTGTCTTCATTCTTAATGTTTTTCTCACCACTGTCTATACAGTTTCTTGCGGGTATTTTTCCCTGGTATTGATAAATATTGAAATTTTATATCGAGTTCAATCAGAAAAGAGAGAAAGCGATGTGTTCGATGACGAATTTCACTAACCTCGAAGAAGACTGCATTGAGAAGCATGAGAAGGCTGCCGGAAGCGGCGATGTAACCAGGTCTCAGGAAGTTCTGGATCATGCCATCCGTCACTTCCGCCACCCAAGAGTTAATGGCGGCCTCGGGGTTCTGTTCCTCGAAAGGCTTAAGTGCTCCCCCGTAGAGTCTCTCTATGTTCTGTGAGAATCTAGGAGACAAAGAAAGGTATTGAGCCTCTGAATGTTATTTAACAAACTACAATACAAAGAGTACAGACAGAAAACTCAGTTACCGCTCCTCGAAAGGCATCTGAATGTTCTGTGAAAATCTAGAAAACACAATGACAAAGGTTGGAGAGTTCCTTGTTATTATGCAATAACCTAGGAGATAAACAAATCTTACAGATCTGTTTGTGTTAACACTTTCTATTTTCTAAAGTATCTCAGAATCAATTCATTACCTATACTGACTATATCTGTATCAAAATTTACACCAGTTTTTTTAAGAAATGACTTTATTCTCGACAATATCTCTAAATGTATTTGCTCGAGGTAATGCTTTTGCTATTGAAGATGTTCAAAATGAAGGCTGTATGAAATGATAAAATATTACCCAGGTAACACCGTGATCCGGAACTGGTCGTAGTACACGGCGTTGGCAACACGTAAGGTCAGGTTGGTCTCAGGGTCAAGACCAGTCTGAAAGGAGGCAATGGTATTGTGCAGGGTATGATGAACACCTTGCTGCGGCCCCACGGACAGAACTGTCTGAAATAAGCAGACGATATGACAGAAAAAATGATGCATGCAACATAACCCATATATATAAATCAAAGACAGACACAAGTAAATAGAAAAAAATCATTAAACTTCACGTAAGAAACAGACGGTATTAATAAATATAAATAGTAGATTGACAAAGTTTTAGTCTGAGACTAATCGACGAGAACAAAAACCACGTTGTGCGCACATGCGTCACAAGTTTAGCACCTTGATGATGATGATGATGATGATGATGATGATGATGATGATTTTTTTTGGTCCCCAAAAGCACACATAAATACGGAGTTTACTTTTGGATTGTTCGGCCTAACAATAACGTTCTAACAATAAATAAAGTTGGTTATTGTTGTTAGAACGTTTGCCTGTCGATGTACTAACTATAAGGTTTGTTTCTTCAATAGAAGTACGTATTATATACAATTTTGCTTTAAATAAAAAATTAAATAAAAGATATGGTTATTATTTGCTGTTTGTACCATTAGTTCTCGCTTTGTTACGCCGTCAGCTCCTAACAAAGTCATGGCGAGAGCCACGAAGACACTGAAAGGAGAGAAGATGAGGTTGTCCAAGTTCCCGGATGTCAGCTGGCGGTAAAGCGAGTCTCCGAATGACGTCACAGACTGAGAGAGGGAAGCTGCTCGGGTCCTGTGTCTACCATCACGAGAGGAAGTCCCCTGGCCGTCTGGAAACAGCAAGAAATATTGATGGATTTCGGTTGATGTAAATACGAATTTTAAGTAAACATCCTAATGACTAGGCGTCAGCGTGGGTACGGATAAAAATAGATTAAATGAGACTCTGATATAAATAGGCTGTGTGTCGTAAAATTAATTTTAATTATTTTTGTTGTACTGTATTTGTTTAAAATCACAAAATAGCAACAATGATGTAGAATGCGAGTTCCGGCAGTAAAGGGAGATAACTGTAGATGTAAGGGCAACGACTCCAGAGAATAATGTCAGTGACATCAGGAGAATACTGGGACGATATTGAGTTATCTTGAGAATAAGAAGAAATGCTATCACATGAAACTGCTGGAGTGTGATCATCACTTCAGTTTACTCAATGTAGCTCAATGTCGCTGCCGAAGCGAGTGAAGCGAGCGAAATGGAATCCTGGCAACAGATCTAAACAGCTCGCAGTTCAAAATAGCATTATATACATTATATACATTATATATAGACCTGTTGCACACCAGAAGAGTAAGAAAACGCAGCAGAAGCACATGTAAACAAGAATGTCGAACATTTTTATCCAAATCGAAGCACGAACACAAAACATAAACAATGTAAAGGAGAGTCGGCCACTAAGCCTGTAAGGTGAAGGGAGAGAACTCTCCAAACCTTTATAGTACAGTTTAGGATAGAGTAATGGTCCTTTGGTAACTGCCAAATGGGTTGACTTTTGATTTTTTAATCTATAGCTTGTCCCTGGATTGTTTATATAAGTTTTGAGTAATATTAATATTTTCTAAATCTAAGCGTGGTCAAAGTGTGGTGGTTTAAATAAAGTTTAAGGTTTAAATAAATAAATCAAAAAAGAATTCAAAGAGCGGAGTCTTGTGGGACTTCCCCACCTCCCAGTACTTTTCGGTAGGAGGGTTGGATGTCAAATTCAGTTATTACCACACAATAAAGTCGGTCAGGTAGGGCCTTGAACCATTTGAGTACCGTGCCAAAAAGACCAGAGCTCACATCAATCTGTCTCCATACATTAATTAAACTTGTGACACAGAAACCTTGTGTCTCAGCCATTCCTATCCTTTGATACTGTGGTGTCGTGTTAGAAGCGCTCTTGATACGGCAAACCGTTAATCAGCAACATGGTCACCTATATCTGTCTCTGTTATGTGAGAACTATCAAATTGTGGCTCTGAGTAACAAACATGTCCATGGACTGCATTCCTAAGCAAGTGTATCAAATATTACTGAATCTTGACGCACAAGGCAGAACAAAGTGGGTAACAAAAGGGGCAATAACCTTAGGATTTATCTGCTTTAATTAGGTATGATTAAATCAAGGAGTGGAAGGTCATAAAACGTTTCTCTCTATTCTCAGATATCACTCAGCAAACAGTGGTTGCGAACACGAGGCACAGTGGAGGTTTCCAGTTATACCGAGGTCATTCACCAGCTCTCATTACAGAGTTGTTGTTTGATTATAGGAAAGTAAAAGACTTCAGAAATGTCTAGAACTGAACGATATAAATACAAACAAAAATTGTGGGATATGGATGAGAGTAGTGTACATTCTTCTTTTTGTTCCTATTCGCCCCCAGTGGAGCATAGGGCAGCAACCAGACCCGCCTTAGGACCCAGTTCTGAGGATCTCTTTCCAGTTGGGACAGTGTGGTATATTTCGATAGGCTTTATTTAGTAGGAAATTGCTTCCATCTTGAGGTGACTTCGTATATGAGGGAGGAAAACGTAGTACCCTGAGAAATACTTGGATATGAAATTTGATAAATAGATGGGTAAGGGGACTGCTAAACAGTATGTGCATACAAGTTACATGAGGGAGAGGATGGCTATTTCTCATGCTCACCCTGTAAAAGTGACAATGACATAAATGGCTTTAAGTCAGTAAAATATTCGGATTCAGGATTAACCCTCAGTACCGAAAAAAATTGAAGATACAAAAAGATAAAGTTGGCCTCTGATCTCCCATGACGTACTCTAGAGACAGTTAGCTACCCCATTTCTCTTTACGTGACATTGACACGACAAAAATTATAGAAAAAGAAAATACAGAAAAAAAACCAAAGTATACTCTCTGCTGGTTACAAAAAATTACAGTAATAATGCACATTAAAGATAATGTGAAGGATAAACGAAGCACCGTGTACGCACCGGAGTGTAGCAGGACACCCAGCAGAAGCACAGCTACCACCACCCTGACCACACCCATGATGGCTGGAGAGAAGAGCTGCAGTCTGATGGAGCAGTCTGATGGAGCCTGTAACACCCTCGCAATATATGTCGGATGCTGACCTTATCTGGCGATCGCTGTACCAGTATGCGCCTCGTGGTGCAGGATGATTAGAGTTACACAAGACATTGCACACGTGGCGAAACTAGTCTCTCGTCCCTCCCGTCGTCAATATGAAAACGGTTTTACAGCTTAGAAATTTGACACAAACAAATGTCACACAATTGTCAACGCCAAAAGGAATGACAGCACCATAGTTAAATGAAATACAAGTCACTGCAAGATGCATTTTTAATAAAGTTCTTTAAGAGGTCAAAAATGAAAAAGGTCAGGTTAAGATCTTCTTTTAAAAACCAATTTTAAAGAAAACTGAATGTGCATTCATTCCGTCATTCCTTCTTTCTATCACAAGTGACAGATAAACAATATAACCGTCACGTGACAATACTACGTACCATGCCCTGTGCAGCTGACCTCACTGGTTTTCAGCACATCTTCCTCAACCCGATGGCCTTGAAGGCTTCATTAATTTTCAGTCCCTTCTCACGCGCAGAGTAGATGACTGGGCACGTGGTGCAGCAGTAGGCGTTGCTAAGGCATGTTGCACACGACACTTGTCATGACGTATGCAAAGTAGATGACGAGGAGTATATTTTAGGAGGGTTAAGGGTGGACGATGATGACCGTGGCTGGATATAAAGCGGGGTGAAAGGTCATTAAGCATTTGCTGGCTTCACCTTTATATATTTTGAGTAAGTGGAAGTAGTGTTGTCTGGTGTTTGAACACTTTATTCTGTCGGAACTAACTCCAGTTGTAAATAATTCTAATCTGACGGAAGTACTGATGATAATAATGTTAAATGAAAGACCTTTGTCACGTTCATTGACATGGGACACTCTGAATTAATTGTTCCGCTGTCGGAATATAATAGGAATATGGTGTACCATTCATCAATGATTTTTGAGAGCAAGCACCTGTACCTGCATGTTCATGTATGTATCTTGTGTAAGTGAGCACAGTATGGAAGAAATGATTAGCGGCTGTCACCAAGATAGTGAGGATCGGTTGTCCTGGGTTCAGATCCCATCTCACGTACACTGTTCATTCTGTGCACGTAGCTTCTGTGTACATGGCCTTAGCTGCTGGCTTGGCGTAAAACTCCTTATTTTCACACACGCACACGCACACACGCACACACGCGCACACACACACACACACACACACACACACACACATAGTACAGGTGAATCGTAGATCGACAAGTTTTCTTTATTAACGTTTACGACTGTATAGAGCTGTGATACATCATGGAAAGAAAATACTGCGATATACTTACAGATCCAATAACAGTAAGAAGTATAATGTTGTGAAAGGTCGAATAAACGTGAATCCTAATCACGTACTAGGGACTTTGCTGGGAAGGGTCGGCTACTCTGCCCATGAAAATGTTGAGCCCTGAAATCTTATCACGAAGAATGAACACAAACGGCTTGTTCACGACGACCCTGTTGCGCAACCTCATTTTAGGGACAGCCTGGATGCTCGTCACAGCTGCCGCCCTGCTTCCAGACTCAGTCACCTGCACAGCGACAAATATTCAGTCTTTACATCATCACCCTTTAACACTTTTAGGAGAAACTCACTAAACAACATGGTTTACTTTATGAATCAAAATCACAATCTCTTTACTCATTAGGCCATCGGCGTTTTTCCAAAAGGAGTATAACAAGATCATCAAAGGCTCTTTTTAAATGTTAGCTTACCATATCTCCTTTTTGTTGTTTTTGTTTACAGGACAATGAAACCATTGAAGTCAGCCACTGTCCTTTGAGTAAAAACGTTTGGGACAAGCTATGAAATCTGTAAAATAAATATTTATAATTTATAATAAATGAACTTCCGATTTATTAGATATTACCTCTATGACGGCCTCTTGAAAAACCTGGCTGATTTTAACGGAGTTCCTCGACAGTCGGCGGAAGTTCGCTGCATTGGAGAAGGCAGACCGCAAGCCAATGGCCTGAAGATGTTCATTAAGTGTCTTGCGAGTCCTCAGACGAAATTTTGGTAGAGAGAGGGCTGGTCGAACAGTGCCCGGCATGTCGCTCACGATGTTGTTGAGCATCTAGAATCAGAAAAAATAGTTCATCTGGAAACACAAATAGAGTTTTTTACAAAACACAAGGACAGGTTCAACTTTAAGGGTAAGAGGAAAAGGTACCGAGGAAACTTGAAAGCAATGTAGATTGATAAACTAATTATTTAAAAGTTATCTAGTTACTTTATGTGGACACGTCTGTTTATAAAAAAAAATCCAATGAAATGTTTATGTACAAAATACTAAGTAATATCATTTTATATTTTTCAACGTGTAACTAGGAAAAAGAAGAACTTAACTGTATATATATATATAGAGAGAGTTAAAGATTTTATTTGAACACTGAGATTCCATACACTTTTTTTTCTGCCGACGGCTACTTTGGAGCTAAGTCCTACAACTATTTTGGTTGTATTTCTACGGAATGATGATGAATTGACGACAAAGGTACATCCGCGCCCCCCGTGCCCCTTAGCCACACTGTGTCAGCTAATTTCACTAATACCGGTAAATGAAACTTTTAAAAAATGAGGACCTTCGCGCCCCCGCCCCCATGTAAGCACGTCGCGCCCCCATTGGGAGGCGCATCCCACCGTTTGAGAATCGCGGCATTATAGGTTATCTACTTATAATTTCACCAGTTCTAAAATGCTTTACCTGACCATTCAGGCTTCTCTCTAGGTTCAGCAAACCATCCCAGGTGTTGGGCATGACCAAAAACAGACTGAATCGGTCCCCCCTGTAAGGCAGTTCAACGACCTGTGCATTTAAAGCCTCGATGTTCTTCAGTCTGATAGAAACGTAAGTCTTATGCATCATGGGAACTTGCACCACCGTTCCCGTCGCCGTTGTAAAGTCAGAGTCACTAGTAAATTCTGGGTCGAACTGCGTTTTCCAAAGTCCCTAGATATTATTGAGACAGAAATGTGACGTGAGAGACAATAACAAATACCCAGGAAATAAGCACAAATAATAAATAGAATTAAGTATATCATCAAGTATGGAGGAGATGAATAGTAACCTATGTTTAGCTGCGAAGGCTTGCAGGCTTAAAGTCTTCCTGTGACTGTATCTTTTCTACTATTTTCAGCAACTCCTTCTACTCAAAGTGGTTTTCAGACGCTAGTTTAGTTAGAGAATTTTCTTAGTTCATTTATTCTGTTGTACAAGAAAACCCTGTTTTAAGTAAAATTTGTAAACTTTCATTAAGACCTGAGCCTGCAACGTTTGTGTTTCAAGTCCTACACAGCTTTAGTTAAAACAATCGCTGGTTAATTTAACTCATTTATTCTTTAAAAGACAAATTAGATGATGGTTTGCGCATGCGAGGCGGAACTTCCGGAAGATGGAGGTGGGTGGATAAGCTAGCGACTTGTCAGACCTGTGCAAAAATAGTCTTTTTTTTCAGCGGATGTAATAGTGTAAAATACAACAGAGTGGACACCGCCTTCATTGTTCCATGTGTTGGCTGTGTGGATTGCCGATCAGTGTCCTCCACACCATTAGTCTATTAGTGACTTGAACTTGACCTTTCTATCAAATAAAATCCGCAAATGTCTGCGCGTTCATTCGCTTTCCTAATGAAATGTGTTTACAAAATTAGTTCTCTGGCTACAAACATATTGTCGAATCCTTCATCACCCACTAACTCTTCTTCTTGACCGCCTCATTGTTCGGAAATTGCACGCTTTTGATTAACAATATGTTTGTTTCATTGTTCATCTCTCTCTCACTCACTGCTCTCACATCCATCTCTAACTTTTCATCACTTTATCGCTGGTCTTTAACGATTCTCTTATTACACTGTAATTTGTTTCCTCGTGTATCACCTTATGACCTCTTTGTCACTAATCTCTTATATTTGATCTCTCTCATCTTTCTCTAACCATTATCTCACTGCTTTCTCATCTCTCTATTGTTTTGCTTTGTCTCCACTTTGAATGGTTTACTCACCATGCACGTACTACAGTCTAAGCAATATATTGCTCGTCTTTGTCTCTAGTATGACAAATATTAGAATTTCATATCGAGTCCAATCAGAAAAAGAGAGACAGCGGTGTGTTCGCTGAAGAATTTCCCTAACCTCGAAGAAGACAGCATTGAGAAGCATGAAAATGGTGCCGGAGTCGGCGATGTGACCTGGTGGAAGGAGGTTCTGGATCATCCCATCCGTCACTTCCGCTACCCACGAGTTAAGGGCGGCCTCGGGGTTCTGTTCCTCAAAAGGCTTAAGTGCTCCGCCGTAGAGCCTCTGGATGTTCTGTGAAAATCTAGGAAACAAAAGCAAAGGCAGATAACATCTTAATGTTCTTTGAGAAACAAAGAAAGAAAACTCAGTTGCTGCTCCTCAAAAGGTATCTTAATGTTTTGTGAACATTTAGAAAATGCAATGATGGTTTTGGGAGTCAGTGGGTATGTGCAATCACCTAGGAGACAAACAAATCTTACAGAATCTTTTGGTCAATTGACAGGGTTTGCCTTTGACCATCTGTCGAAGTTGTTGCAGCTGAAGTCGAAAGAACAAAATAAAACAAGTTGACGAACTAAAGATGGTGGAATAACTTTCCTACTCCGGTCTTGCTGCTGCTTACTAACGACAGCCGTGGAGAATCTTGTCAGCAACTGTAACTATCGGTTCTCTGCGGTGACCAGCTAAGGTCCTGACACTGAACAAACTAAAACACTACTGCCTCATTTTGAAAAGTTAGGACAAAGTGTTATAAAAAATGTTAATAGCTTCAAGTGATAAAAAATGTTGTTAATAAATAGTATTTTAAATTTCTAAAAATTGGAACGTTTTCCAGCATGAAAGGATGGCTACATTTGGTTATTCTGTCAAAATGTTGGTTTGTTTATACAACTTCTACTTTCTCGATTACCTATACTATACCTATATCTGTATCAATATTTACACCAGTGTTTATGACTATGCTCTCGACAAATTACATTTACTTGCTCGATTTAACGCTTTTTGGTATTGAAGATGTTCAAATTGTAAACTTTCTAAGATGATAAAATATTACCCAGGTAACACCGTGATCTGGGACGCGTTGTAGTACACGGCGTTGGCAACACGTAAGGTCAGGTTGGTCTCATGGTCAAGACCAGTCTCAAAGGAGGCAATGGCATTGTGCAGGGTCTGATGAACACCTTGCTGGGGCCCCACGGACAGAACTGTCTGAAATAAGCAGACGATATAACGTAAAAATAATGCGTGCGATATAACCTACAGACAGAAAACAAAGACAGTCACAAGCAGGCGATAAAACTGACAGAAGAAAGTGAACTCACCCAACGTACGTCTTGAAGCAGACGATATTAATAAATATGAACAGTAGATTGACTAATCCGAGAGAAAGAAAATTACTTTTGGTATTATTGTTTGCACATACGCCATATGATTTGCACCTTTATGATAATGTTGATCGTTATGATGATGATGATGATGATGATGCATATTATTATTATTATTATTATTATTATTATTATTATTATTATTATTATTATTATTATTATTATTATTATTATTATCGGCCCACAAAAATAAATATAAATATGGAGTTTACTATTAGATTGTTTGAAACAAGAACGCTTGCTTTACTATGGTTTGTTTCTTCAATAAAAGTATTTTTTTCTACAGCATACAATTTTAAATAAAGTACATTTAAAAAATGGTTTTTATTTCCTGCTGGTACCATAAGTTCTCGCTTTGTGACGCCGCCAGCACCTAGCAAAGTCATGGTGTGTGGCCACGAAGACGCTGAAGGGAGAGAAGATGAGGTTGTCCAAGTTCCCGGATGTCAGCTGGCGGTAAAGGGAGGCTCCGAATGACGTCACAGACTGAGAGAGTGAAGCTGCTCGGGTCCTGTGTCTACCATCACGAGAGGAAGCTACCTGACATCCTAGAAATAGCAAGAAATATTCATCTAAGTATGCATTACTAATGACAAGGCGGTTGGATGGGTAAGGATAAATACAGATTATATGAGACTGTGACAATGGTTTGTGAGATTAATTTTAATACTTTTTTTTTTGCTGTATTTGTTGAAAGTCTGTGGCATGAAGTGTCCATACATAAAGTTAAAAAGATAACTACTAATGTGAACCTGTATACAAGCGGTTGTCTCGGGGATCAAAGTTTCCGTTATTTGTGGACAAAGTACCACACGTTAGTCAGTGTGAATTCAGATGACATAAATTGCTTGCAGTAACAAGCTGACAAACACTTTCTGGGGACATTGTACAACTTTGTGAGGTGAATATCTGAAAAAAAGTTTTCATTAATAATAAATGCAAAATTGTAAAGGCCATACTCATGCTCCTTAGGAGTATACTTTTAGTGCTTAAGAATAAGAACGAAACATGAACAGCAAACAAGTGACAGGAAAAAAACCCCATATGAACTATAAAAGAATTTAACTAGAAAAGACTGCCTGATGTGGGAGAGGTAAAACAAGAAAAGTAAAATACATTTAATTTGTTTTAAAAGTCCTATTTTCTTTCAACAAACCTGGGAGGTACAGAGAAAAACAAATGTTTAAGAGACATTATTTCCTCCATATGATCACGTCAACTACTGTGCAACTTCTAATTGTTTTTATTAATCTGTTATTTATGTGGGTACTGTTTATTGATTTGTTTGCAGTCCTATGTTCCAGTAGGGGCAAACAGGACTAAGAAGTCTATTTAGTAATGATGCTACATATGCAAACTTTTGGAATGAAAATAATGATTTCATGTCAAAGTTTCAGTGACTATTGTTTAGTTTAAGTTATTTTTGGTGTTAATTAAGATGGGTCATTTAATATATCATTTCCAGAGTTTTTCTTGTGTGAATATGTTTTATGTGGATATTTTCTGAGTTTGGGAAATGGTCAAATTGTGAATGAAACGTATGGGTACCATCCAAATTTTTGAATGTCTGCATTAGAAATATGCATAATCTGTATTGAATCAATCTTTGTGAAAGAAAAATTTCCTTTAAACATAAACAAAATGCATGAAAAAAAAGTGCAGGTGTAGGGAGCCTTGCTATGCTGTTGCTGAACGCAGATCGTTTCAATTTGAATTATTTTCCAGGTAATGGGTTGATTGTATGCATCTCAGTAATTGTAGTACTAGAACAGCCCAAAACTCAGGTATGATGAAAACAATATATCAGAGTGTCAGGAGAACTAAGAAGTATGTTTTAGAAGAATACAAAGGTTTCTGAGACATTTGTAATCATTTGGTTGCTACATGTTATTGGACAGTGATGGTGTTTTGCTTTATTGGTGTCACATTTAATCTCTCCTACTGGTCAGTTGATACTTCAAACGGGAGTGCTTATGGCTGTGGGCTGCTGGGAAGTTTAATACAGTTTACTCCTTTTGCATATTTCTCAGTATCTGTCTAGGTTACTTTTTGCTTGTGAATTTTTGCTGCAAAGCATCTTTTTTGTAATGTTTTCTTTCCTATTATAAGATGATGATGATGATGTAGTTTTGTATCGCGCTAGTATCCGCATCACAAAGATGCGCTCAATGCGCGGTGATCCCAGCAGCCACCAAACTGCAGGTCAAATGAAAACTTCAAAAGTTTAAACAAGTGAGTCTTAAGAGTTTTTTCTTGTAAAGATCCAATATAGCAGACTCCTTGGTCGAGAGGGAAGCGAGTTCACAAAGCGGGACTACATTTAAGAAAGGATCTGAAACCCGCAGTCTTCTTATTAGCATTCCCTGACTGAACACTCGGTCGTTCAAGATGCACTATTGGTGGCGAAAATTAAAAAAAAAAAAAGCTATAAACGAATAAACAAGCAGCTAATCGAATAAAATCAAATACAGAAAGCGCACAGAGGATTTAAATAACAAGAACAAGAGGTGAAAGCAACATGATATTGGGGAGAAAAGGTTTACAAAGGACTATAGCTAGCATTATGGAATGGTTGTTGATAATTATACGTGAGAATGTTTAAAGCGCAATATCTCAGCCAAAGGGGAACTTGTTGCTCTTAACAAAATCACAAAATAAAAACAAAGATGTCGAACAAGATAAAAAAAAAAACTGTAAGAAAGATGTAGAAGGAAGAACACGAGGACTCGCTGCGTTCGCCAGTAAAGGGAGATCACTGTAGATGTAAGGGTAACGACTCCAGACAATAAGGTCAGTAGGTCAGTGACAGCAGGAAAATACTGGGACGATATTGAGTTATGTTGAGAATATGAAGAAATGCCATCACATGAAACTGCAAGAGTGTAATCATCACTTCAGTTTGCTCAAAGTAGCTCAAGATCGCTGTCGAAGCGAGTGAAGCGAGCGGAACGTAATTCAGAAAATAGATCCAAACAGTTCACAGTTCAAAATAGCATTATTTTCATTATATATATTATACACGTTATAATACCGACCTGTTGCAATTCAGAAGAGAAAAAAAAACGCAGCAGAAGCACACGTAAAAAAGAATGTCCAACATTTTTATCCAAATCGAAGCACGAACACAAAGCATAAACAATGTAGACCCGATCCCATCAGCCTGTCAGGCGAAGGGACAGAACTCTTCCGTCCTTTATAATACATTTAAGGAAAGAGTAATGGTCCTTTGGTTACTAACAAATGGTTTGACTGTTGATTTTTTAATCTAGAGCTTGTCACTGGATTGTTTGTATAAGTGTTTTGAGTGATATTAATATTCTCGAAATCTTAGCGTGGTCAGAGGGTGGTGATTTAGATAAGGAAAAAAAGAATTCAGAGAGCGGAGTCTTGTAGGCCTTCGATCCCACCTCCCAGTACTTTTGGGTAGTAGGGACGGATGTGAAATAGCTGTTATCTCAGACTAACGTAGGTCAGATACGGCCTTTAGCCATTTTAGTACCGTGCCAAAAAGACCAAAGATCCATCAATCTGTCTCCATACATTAATTAAAGTTTTGACAGAGAAATCTCGTGTGTCACAGCCATTCCTATCCTTTGATACTGTGGTGTTGTGTTAGAGTCGCTCTTGATACTGCAAACCGTTAATCAGCAACATGGTCACCTATATCTGTCTCTGTTGTGTGAGAACTATCAAATTGTGGCTCTGGGTAACAAACATGACCATGGACTGCATCCCAAAACAAGTGTATCAAATATTACTTAATCTTGATCACCGGGCGAAACGAAGTGGGTAACAAAAGGGGCTATAACCTTAGGATTTATCTTCTTTAATTAAGTATGATTAAATAAAGTAGTACGAGGTCATAAAATGTTTCTCTCTATTCTCAGATGTCACTCAGCAAACACGTGTTGCGAATATGAGGCACGGTGGAGGTTTCCAGTTATACCGAGGTCATTGACCCACTCTCGTGCCAGACTTGTATTTTGATGATAAAAAACTAAAAGATTTTAGGGATATCTAGAACTGAGCGATATAAATGCACACAAAAATCGTTTAGTACAGGATACGAAGAAGAATACAAGTAAATGTCCTTTCTGCATCAATTTTACAGACGATAAAGCTCGTGGTCTTTTCTGTTGTCCTAGATGTGTCGATGTTTATCTAGACTCTAGAATATCTAAATTATGTCACTGTACACAACGAAAAGCAATATCTTGTTTAAGTACAATCTTGTGATAATTTTTTTTATATAATAATACATATTAAAGAGAATTTAAAACGGATAAACGGTTTCGTGTACGCACCGGAGTGTAGCAGGACACCCAGCAGAAGCACAGCTACCACGACCCTGACCACACCCATGATGGCTGGAGAGAAGAGCTGCAGTCTGATGGAGCCTGTAACACCCTCAGAATATATGTCGGATGCTGACCTTATCTGGCGATCGTTGTACCAGTATGCGCCTCGTGGTGCAGGATGACTAGTTACACAAGACATTGCACACGTTGTGACACTAGTCTCTACTCCCCTCCCGTCGTCAACATGAAAACGGTTTTACAGTTTAGAAATTTGACACAAACAAATGTCACACAAGTGTGAACGCCAAAAGAAATAACAGCACTATTGTAAAGTTAAATACAATTCTCCGCAAAATGCCCACGTGGCAAAAATAGTTTCTCCTTCCCTCCCCTCGTCAACATGTAAACGGTTTTACAGTTTGCAAATTTGACACAAACAAATGTCACACAATTGTCAACGCCAAAAGGAATGACAGCCCCATAGTTAAGTGAAGTAAAAGTCACTGCAAGATGCATTTTTAATAAAGTTCTTTAAGAGTCAAAAATGAAAAAGGTCAGGTTAAGATCATTTAAAAACCAATTTTAAACAAAACTGAATGGGCATTCACTCCGTCATCCCTTCTTTCTATCACAAGCGATAGATAAACAATATAACCGTCACGTGACAATACTACATACCATGCCCTGTGCAGCTGACCTCACTGGTTTTCAGCACGTCTTCCTCAACCCGATGGCCTTGAAGGCTTCATTAATTTTCAGTCCCTTCTCACGCGCAGAGCAGATGACTGGGCACGTGTGCAGCAGTAGGCGTGGCTAAGGCATGTTGCACACGACACTCGTCATGATTTATGCAAAGCAGATGGCCAGGATATCTTAGGAGGGCTGGATACTATGCGGGGTGAGAGGTCATTAAGCATCCGCTGGATTCATCTTTATATAGTGTGACTCATGAGCACAAGGGGAAGTAGTGTTGTCTGGTGTTTGAAGATTTAATTCTGTCCGAGCTAACTCCTTTTGTAAATAATTCCAATCTGACCGAAGTACTGATGATAATAATGTTAAAATCCTTTGTGGCTGTTGATGGACATGGGACCATCTGAATTAATTGTCCCGCAGTCGGAATAAGCTATGAATATGGTGTACCATTCATCAATGATTTTTTGAGTGCACGCACCTGTACCTGCATGTTCATGTATGTGTCTGATGTAAGTGAGCACAGTATGGAAGAAATGATTAGCGCTTGTCACCAAGATAGTGAGGATCGGTTATCCTGGGTTCAGATCCCATCTCACGTACACTGTTCATTCTGTGCATGTAGCTTCTGTTTACATGGCCTTAGCTGCTGGCTTGGCGTAAAATTCCTTATTTTCACACACGCACACGCACACACGCGCACACACACAGACACCTAGTACAGGTGAATCGTAGATCGACAAGTTTTCTTTATTAACGTTTACGACTGTATAGAGCTGTGATACATCATGGATTGAAAATAGTGCGATATACTTACATATCCAATAACAGTTAGAAGTATAATGTTGTGAAAGGTCGAATAAACGTGGATCCTTATCACGTACTACGGACTTTGCTGGGAAGGGTCGGCTACTCTGCCCATGAAAATGTTGAGCCCTGAAATCTTATCACGAAGAATGAACACAAACGGCTTGTTCACGACGACCCTGTCGAACGAGAGCGATTGAGGGACAAGCCTCAATACTCGTCACAGCTGCAGCTCTGCTTCCAGACTCAGTCACCTGTACAGCGACATATATTCAGTCTTTACATCATCACCCTTGAACACGTTTAGGGTAAACTCACTAAACAACATGGTTTGTGTTATGAATCAGAATGACAATATCTTTACTAATTAGGCCATCAGCATGTTTCCAAAGGGAGTATAACAAGATCATGAAAGGTTCTTTTGAAATGTAAGCTAACTACATCACCTTTTTGTTACTTTTTTTGGCATGACAATGAAACCATTGAAGACATATTCTGGCACTGTCCTTTGAGTAAAAATTTTGGGACCAGCTGTGGAATATGTCAAAGAACCATTTGATTATAATAATTAAATGAACTTACGGATTGTAGATATTACCTCTATGACGGCCTCTTGAAAAACTTTGCTGATTTTAACGGAGTTCCTCGACAGTCGGCGGAAGTTCGCTGCATTGGAGAAGGCAGACCGCAAGCCAATGGCCTGGAGATGTTCATTGAGTGTCTTGCGAGTCCTCAGACGAAATTTTGGCATAGCGAGCTCTGTTCGAATAGTGCCCGGCATGTCGCTCACGATGTTGTTGAGCATCTAGAATCAGAAAAAAATAGTTCATCTGGAAACACAATTAGAGTTTCTTTACAAAACACTAGGACAAGTTCAACTTTAAGGCTAAGAGGTAAAGGTACCGAGAAAACATGAATTTCATGCAGATTGATAAACCATTTATTAAAAAGTTAAACCAACTTCAGTTTATCTAGCTATTTCATGTTGAAAGGTTTTTATATAAAAAATTCCAATTAAATGTTTATGCACAAAATGCTAAGTAATATTATTTTTGAACGTGTAAGTAGGAAAAACCTTAACTCGATATATATTTATAAAGAGAGTGGCATATTTTATTTGAACACTGAGATTCCATACACTTTTTCTGCCGACAGCTGCTTTCGAGGGCAGCAGGACGTCGGTGCTAAGTCCTACAACTATTTTGGTTGTATTTCTACTGAATGATGATGATGATGATGATGATGATGATGATGATGATGATGATGATGATGATGATGATGATGATGAGGCATATAATGCAAACACTATCACTAATGAAAGGAAGTTAGGGGAATAGCTGTTCACATTTTCTCTTTTTTCTTGGAATAAGATTGTAACGGTCTCATTAGGTTTCTTACCGAGCACTCTCTACTGCGAAAAATATACTTAGCAATATACTTGACAACATCTATCAAACACTGTGAGAGTAAAAGAAACATGAAGTATTCGTACTTAATTTTAATTACATTTCTATTGTCTACACATTATAGGTTATCTGCTTATAATTTCATCAGTTCGAAAATGCTTTACCTGACCATTCAGGCGTCTCTCTAGGTTCATCAAACCATCCCAGGTGTTGGGCAAGACCAAAAACAGACTGAATCGGTCCCCCTTGTAAGGCAGTTCAACGACCTGTGCGTTCAAAGCCTCGATGTTCTTCAGACTGATAGAAGCGTAAGTCTTATACATCATAGGAACTTGCACCACCGTTCCCGTCGCCGTTGTAAAGTTAGAGTCTCTCGTCGATCTTGGGTCGAACTGCGTTTTCCAAAGTCCCTAGATATTATTGAGACAAAAATGTGATGTATGAGACAATAACAAATACCCAGAAAATAAAACACAAATAATAAAATAGAGTTAATCACACGTCATCAAGTATAGAGGAGATACATAGTAGCCTGTGCTTAGCTGCGAATATTGTAAGAGAATTTTCTTAGTTCATTTATTCTGTTAAAACCCTATTTTAAGTAAAATTTAAAACTTCCATTAAGACTTGAGCCTGCAACGTTTGTGTTTCAAGTCTTAAACACTTTTAGTTAAAACAATCGCTGGTTGATCTATCTACCTAATTGCATCTTTTGCCTCAAAAGACAAAGTAGATGATGGTTTGCGCATGCAAGTCGAAACTTCCGAAAGATGTAGGTGGGCGGAAAAGCTAGCGACTTGTCAGACCTGTGTAAAAATAATCTTGTTCTTTTCAGGGGATGTAATAGTGTAGAAAACAACCGCCTTGCATATTCCATGTGTTTGATGTGTGGATTGCAAACGATTGTCCTTTAGACCATTAGTCTATTAGAGGCTTGAACGTGACCTTTCTATCAAATAAACTGCGCAAAAATCTGCTCGTTCATTCGCTTTCCTAATGAAATGTGTTTACAAAATTAGTTCTCTGGCTACAAACATATTGTCGAATCATTCATCACTCACTAACTCTTCTTCTTGACCGCCTCATTGTTCGGAAATTTCGCGCTTCTAATTCACAACGTGTTTGTTTCATTGTTCATCTCTCTCTTCTTTCTCACTGCGCTTACATCCATCTCTAACTTTTCATAACTTTATCGCAGGTCTTTAACGATTCTCTTATTACACTGTAATTTGTTTCCTCGTGTATCACCTTATGACCTCTTTGTCACTAATCTCTTATATTTGATCTCTCTCATCTTTCTCTAACCACTCTCTCACTGCTTTCTCATCTCTCTATTGTTTTGCTTTGTCTCCACTTTGAATGTTTTACACACCATGCACGTACTACAGTCTAAGCAATATCTTGCTGGTCTTTGTCTCTCGTATGACAAATATTAGAATTTCATATCGAGTCCAATCAGAAAAAGAGATACAGGGTGTTCGCTGACAAATTTCACTAACCTCGAAGAAGACTGCATTGAGAAGCATGAAAATGGTGCCGGAATCGGCGATGTGACCAGGTGAAAGGAGGTTCTGGATCATCCCATCCGTCACTTCCGCTACCCACGAGTTAATGGCGGCCTCGGGGTTCTGTTCCTCAAAAGGCTTAAGTGATCCCGCGTAGAGCCTCTGGATGTTCTGTGAAAATCTAGGAGACACAAGCAAAGACAGGTATCCTCTTCATGTTATTTGAGAAAGAAAGACAGAAAACTCAGTTGACCCTTCTCGAAAGGCATCTGAATGTTCTGTGAAAACCTAGAAAACACAATGACAAGGGTTGGAGAGTCCCTTGGTATTATGCAATCACCTAGGAGACAGGGTTTTACTTTGCTATTGAGCATCTGTCGAAGTTGTTACAGCTGAAGTCGACAGAACAAAATAAAACAAGTTGGCGAACTAAAGATGGTGGAATAACTTTCCTACTCCGGACTTGATGCTGTTTACTAACGACAGCCGTGGAGAATCTTGTCAGCAACTGTAACTATCGGTTCTCTGCGGTGACCAGCTAAGGTCCTGACACTGAACAAACTAAAACACTACTACCTCGTTTGAAAAAGTTAGGACAAAGTGTTATAAAAAAGGTTAATAGTTTCAAGTGATAAAAAATGTTAATAAATAGTATTTTAAATTTCTAAAAATTGGAACGTTTTCCAGCACGAAAGGATGGCTACATTTGGTTATTCTTGCAAAATGTTGGTCTGTTTGTACAACTTCTACTTTCTCGCAATTAATCGATTACCTATTCTAACTATATCGGTATCAATATTTACACCAGTGTTATGACTATGCTCTCGACCAATTACATTTATTTGCTCGATTTAACGCTTTTGGTATTGAAGATGTTCAAATTGTAAACTTTCTAAGATGATAAAATATTACCCAGGTAACACCGTGATCTGGGACGCGTTGTAGTACACGGCGTTGGCAACACGTAAGGTCAGGTTGGTCCCAGGGTCAAGACCAGTCTGAAAGGAGGCAATGGCATTCTGCAGTGTCTGATGAACACCTCTCTGCGGCCCCACGGACAGAACTGTCTGAAATAAGCAGACGATATGACGGACAAAATGACGCATACGATTTAACTCACAGATAGAAATCAAAGACAGACACAAGCAGGCGATAAAACCGACAGAAAAAAGTGAATCCACCCAATATATGAAGCAGACGATAGTAATAAATATGAACAGTAAACTGACTAATCCGCGAGAACAAAAATGACTTTTGGTATTATTGTTTGCACATACGCATATGATTTGCACCTTTATGATGATGGTGGTCATTAGTATTATTATTGACCCACAAAAACACACATAAATAAGGAGTTTACTATTGGATTGTTTGAAACAAGAACGCTTGCTTGACTATGGTTTGTTTCTTTAATAAAAGTAAAAGTATTTATTCTACAGCATACAATTTTAAATAAAGTATTTGTTTTTAAATAAAAAATATGATTATTATTTCCTGTTGGTACCATTAGTTCTCGCTTTGTGACGCCGCCAGCACCTAGCAAAGTCATAGTGAGAGCCACGAAGACACTGAAAGGAGAGAAGATGAGGTTGTCCAAGTTGCCGGATGTCAGCTGGCGGTAAAGCGAGGCTCCGAATGACGTCACAGACTGAGAGAGTGAAGCTGCTCGGGTCCTGTGTCTACCATCACGAGAGGAAGCTACCTGACATCCTAGAAATAGCAAGAAATATTCATCTAAGTATGCATTACTAATGACAAGGCGGTTGGGTGGGTAAGGATAAATACAGATTATATGAGACTGTGACAACAATGGACAATGGTTTGTGAGATTAATTTTAATACTTTTTTTTTTTTTTGCTGTATTTGTTGAAAGTCTGTGGCATGAAGTGTCCATAGATAAAGTGAAAAAAATGACTGCTCATGTGAATCTTGTGCTTGTAAAAAGTCGAAACGCCAGTGAAATCTGAGGTCTTCACGACTGTATAAAGTCTTTCAGTTTCAAGCAAAGTTTAGTGATTGTAAAATAGAAACATTGATGTAGAACAAGATCACAAAATAGTAGCAAAGTTGTAAAAGAAAATCATAAAGTATTAACAAAGGAAGAAAAACACGAGGACTCGCTGCGTTCGGGCAGTAAAGGGAGATCACTGTAGAATCTACAGTGTAGATGTAAGGGTAACGACTCAGATAATAAGGTCAGTAGGTCAGTGATATCAGGAGAATACTGAGACGATATTGAGTTATCTTGAGAATATGAAGACATGTTATCTCATGAAACTGCAAGATGGTGATCATCACTTCAGTTTACTCAATGTAGCTCAAAGTCGCTGCCGAAGCGAGTGAAGCGAGCGGAACGTAATCCTGGCAACAGATCTAAACAGTTCACACTCCAAAATACCATTATATATATTATATATACATTATATACACACCTGTTGCAATTCAGAAGAGGAACAAAACGCATCAGAAGCTCATGTAAACAAGAATGTCCAACATTTTTATCCAAATCGAAGCACGAACACAAAACATCAACAATGTAAGGGGACAGCGGACCCTCAGCCTGTCAGGCGAAGGGACAGAACTCTCCCGTCCTTTATAATACATTTTAGGAAAGAGTAATGGTCCTTTGGTTACTATTAAAAGGTTTGACTTTGATTTTTTTAATCTATAGATTGTGCTTGGATTGTTTGGATAAGTCTTTTTTTGGTGATCTTAATAGTTCCTAACTCTTAGCGTGGTCAAACTGTGGCGGTCTAAATAACGAAAAAAAAAAAAAAAAAAGACTTCAGGGATCGGATTCTTGAAGCCTTTCCCACCTCCCAGTACTTTTTGGTAGGAGGGATGGATGAGAAATAGTTACTTTCTCAGACTAAAGTCGGTCAAGTAGGGCCTTGAACTATTTTAGTACAATGCCAAAAGACAAAAGCTCACATCAATCTGTCTCCATACATTAATTAAAGTTGTGACAGAGAAATCTTGTGTCACAGCCATTCCCATCCTTTGATACTGTGGTGTCGTGTTAGAGTCGCTCTTGATACTGCAAACCGTTAATCAGCAACATGGTCACCTATATCTGTCTCTGTTATGTGAGAACTATCAAATTATGGCTCTGAGTAGCAAACATGACCATGGACTGCATCCCTAAAACAAGTGTATCAAATATTACTTAATCTTGATCACCGGGCGAAACGAAGTGGGTAACAAAAGGGACAATAACCTTAGTTTTATCTGCTTTAATTAGGTATGACTTAATCAAGCAGTACAAGGTCATAAAATGTTTCTCTCTATTCTCTGATGTCACTCAGCAAACAGGGGTTGCGAACATGAGGCACAGTGGAGGTTTCCAGTTATACCGAGGTCATTGACCCACTCTCGTGCCAGACTTGTATTTTAATGATGTAAAACTAAAAGACATTAGGGATGTCTAGAACTCAGCGATATAAATACACACATAAAAATCGTTTTGTACAGGATAGGAAAAGGAATACAAGTAAATGTCCTTTCTGCATCAATTTTACGGACGATGAAGCTCGTGGTCTTTTCTGTTGTCCCAGATATGTCGATCTTTGTCTAGAGTATCTAAAATATGTCACTGTACACAACGAAAAGCAATATTTTCTTTAAGCACTATCTTGCGATAATTTTTATATGTAATAATACATATTAAAGAGAAATTAATACGGATAAACGAAGCCTCGTGCACGCACCGGAGTGTAGCAGGACACCCAGCAGAAGCACAGCTACCACGACCCTGACCACACCCATGATGGCTGGAGAGAAGAGCTGCAGTCTGATGGAGCCTGTAACACCCTCGCAATATATGTCGGATGCTGACCTTATCTGGCGATCGCTGTACCAGTATGCGCCTCGTGGTGCAGGATGACTAGTTACACAAGACATTGCACACGTGAAACTAGTCTTTTATCCCTTCGTCTCCTCCCCTCCACTCCTCAACATGACAACGGTTTTACAGTTTAGAAATTAGACACAAACAAATGTCGCACAAAGTGTGAACGAAAAAAGAAATGAAAGCACTATAGTAAAGTATAATAGAAGTCACCGAATGATGCATTTTTGATCAACGTTCTTTAACAGGTGAAATGAAAAAGGTCAGGTTGAGATCTTCTGGAGCTTTAAAAAACCAATTTTAAAGAAAACTGGATGTGTATTCACTGAGTCATCCTTCTTTCTATCACAGGCGACATAAAAACAATGACAATATTACATACCATGACCTGTGCACGTGACCTAACTGGTTTTCAACCAGATGGCCTTGAAGGTCTCATTACTTTTCGGTCTCCGCTCACACACAGAGCAGATGACTGGGCACGTGCGGCATCAGTAGGCGTGGCTAAGGCCTGTTGCACACGGCACTGGTCATGACGTGTGGAAATCAAATGACGAGGTTACGTTAGGAGGGTTCAGGGTGGACGACGATGACCGTAGATGGAAACTAAGCTGGATGAAAGCACCCGCTGGCTTCATTTCATATAGTCTGAGTCATGAGCACAAGTGGAAGTAGTGTTGTCTGATGATGACGGACTTCATTCTGTCCGAATCAACTCCAGTTGTAAATAATTTAATCTGACCGAAGTGCTGCTGATAATAATATTAAAAATAAGACCTTTGTGACGTTCTTGGACATGGGACATTCTTAATTAAGAGTCTTGCTGTCTGAATATGATATGATTATTGTTTCCATTCGAAGCATAGATGATTTTTGAGTGCACACACCTGTTTGTGCATGTTCTTGTATGTGTCTGGTGTTAGTGAGCACGGTATCAAAGAAATGATAGCATTTGTTACGAAGATAGTGAGGATTTGTTGTTCTTGGTTCAGATCCCCTCTCACGCACACTGCTTATTCTGTGCATGTAGCATCTGTTTAACATGGCCTTAGCTGCTGGCTTGGCGTAAAACTCCTTCACACACACACATACAAACTTAGTACAGGTGAAATGTAGATCGAAAAGTTTCCTTTATTAACGTTTACGACTGTATATAGCTGTGATACATCATGGATTGAAAATACTGCGATATACTTACAGATCCAATAACAGCTAGAAGTATAATGTTTTGAAAGGGGAAATAAGCGTGGATCCTAACGACAAACTACGGACTTTGCTGGGAAGGGTCGGCTACTCTGCCCATGAAAATGTTGAGCCCTGAAATCTTATCACGAAGAATGAACACAAACGGCTTGTTCACAACGAACGAGTTGGAAAACCTCGATTGAGGGACAACCTGGATGCTCGTCACAGCTGCCGCCCTGCTTCCGGACTCAGTTCACCTGCACAGCGACAAATACTCAGTCTTTACATCATCACCCTTCAACACTTTTATTGGAAACTCACTGAACAACATGGTTTGCTTTATGAATCAGAATCACAATCTCTTTACTTATTAGGCCATCGGCCTGTTTCCAAGGGGAGTATAAAAGATCATCAAAGGTTTTTTTAAATGTAAGCTGGCTACATCTCCTTTTTGTTGTTTTTGTAAACAGGACAGTGAAACCATAGAAGACATATTCTGGAACTGTCCTTTGAGTAAAAAAACCTTTGGGACCAGCTATAGAATATGTCAAATAACCATTTGATTATAAGAATTAAATGAAGTTTCGAATTATTATATTACCTCTATGACGGCTTCTTGAAAAACTTTGCTGATTTTAACGGAGTTCCTCGACAGTCGGCTGAAGTTCGCTGCATTGGAGAAGGCAGACCGCAAGCCAATGGCCTGGAGATGTTCATTAAGTGTCTTGCGAGTCCTCAGACGAAATTTTGGCAGAGAGAGATCTGCTCGAACAGTGCCCGGCATGTCGCTCACGATGCTGTTGAGCATCTAGAATCAGAAATAATAGTTCATCTCAAAACACCAATAGAGGGACCAATGATGATGATGAGCCATATAATACAAACACTAGCCCTGATGACATGGAATCATGGGAATAACTGTTTACATTTTCTCTTTTTTCTTGGAATGAGATTCTAACTTTCTCACTAGGTTTCTTACCGAGCACTCTACTGCGAGAAATATACTTAGCAACAAACTTAACAGCTATCAAACACTCTGAGAGTGAAAGGAAGATGAAGTATTCGTACTTAATTTAAATTACATTTCTCTTGTCTACACATTATAGTTTATCTACTTATAATTTCATCACTTCTAAAATGCTTTACCTGACCTTCCAGGTGTCTCTCTAGGTTCATTAAACCATCCCAGGTGTTGGGCATGACCAAAAAGAGACTGAATCGGTCCCCCCTGTAAGGCAGTTCAACCACCTTGCGTTCAAAGCCTCGATGTTCTTCAGTCTGATAGGAGATTTAGGCTGATGCATCATGGGAACTTGCACCACCGTTCCCGTCGCCGTGGTAAAGTCAGAGTCACTCGTCGATTTTGGGTCGAACTGCCTTTTCCAAAGTCCCTAGATATTATTGAGACAGAAAATGAACACAAATAATAAAATAGAATTAATCACGTCATCAAGTATAGAGGAGATGCATAGTAGCCTATGTTAGCTGCAAACGCTTGCAGGTTTAAAGCCTTCCTGTGACTATATCTTTCCCACGATTTTCTGCCTCTCCTTCTACTCAAAGTGGTTTTCAGATGCTAATTTTGTAAGAGAATTTTCTTAGTTCATTTATTCTGTTGTATAAGAAAACCCTGTTTTAAGTAAAATTTAAAACTTTCATTAAGACTTCAGCCTGCAACGTTTGTGCTTCAAGTCCTAACAGTTTTAGTTGAAACAATCGCTGGTTAATCTATCTAACTCATTGTTTCTAAAAGACAAATTAGGTGATGGTTTGCGCATGCGAGGCAGAACTTCCGGAAGATGGAGGTTGGTGGATAAGCTAGCGACTTCTCAGACCTGTGCAAAAATAGAGGCTTGTTTTTTTTTTTCAGCGGATGTAACAATGTAGACAACAATAGGCTGGACACCGCCTTGCATATTCCATGCGTTTGATGTGTGGATTGCCGATCATTGTCCTTTAGACCAGTGGTTCTCAAAGTTTTTCGGACCGCGGACCACTTTACTTAAGTAAAAGCTATGGCGGACCACCAAGGCCTAAGTAAAAAATATGGCGGACCACCAAGGCCTAAAATCCCTCTGTACTATGAATTTAAAATTTAAATTGCCACATTTGTTTCATTTTAATTCAAAACTTAAAGTCCTTTTGTAAAAGTAGTATAGTAATAAGTTGACATAAAACTACGTATACCTCGTTCTTTGTAATTAAAATGTTAATGCGAGGAATGCATCACTTTAAACATCACTTTGCTGACATATGACGACTGTCAGCCACGGACCACCTGACTTATGCCCGCGGACCACTAGTGGTCCTCGGACCACACTTTGAGAACCACTGCTTTAGACCATTAGTCTATCAGAGATTTGAACTTGGCATTTCTGTCAAATACAATGCGCAAATTCTGCGCATTCATTCGCTCTAATGAAACGTCTTTACAAAATTAGTTCTCTGGCTACAAACATATCGTCGAATCCTTCATCACCCACTAATCCTTCTTCTTCACCACCTCATTGTTCGGAAGTTTACACACCACGCTCTTACTACTGCCTAAACAATTTCTTGCTGGTCTTTGTCTCTGGTATGACAAACATTTGAATTTCATATCCAATCAGAAAAAGAGAGACAGCGGTGTGTTCGCTGACGAATTTCACTAACCTCGAAGAAGACTGCATTGAGAAGCATGAAAATGGTGCCGGAATCTGCGATGTGACCAGGTGAAAGGAGGTTCTGGATCATCCCATCCGTCACTTCCGCCACCCAAGAGTTAATGGCGGCCTCAGGGTCCTGTTCATCGAAAGGCTTAAGTGATCCCGCGTAGAGCCTCTGGATGTTCTGTGAGAATCTAGGAGACAAAACCAAAGGCGGATAGCCTCTTAATGTTATTTGAAAAACAAAGACAGAAAACTCAGTTGCCGCTCCTCAAAAGGCATCTGAATGTTCTGTGTTTTGTTAGTCAGTGGGTATTCTGCAATCACCTAGGAGACAAACAAACAAATCTTACAGAATCTTTGGTTTGTTTGTACAACTTCTACTTTCTCTCAATCAATCGATTACCTATACTAAGTATATCTGTATCAATATTTATACCAATGCTTATGACTATGCTCTCGACAAATTACATTTATTTACTTGATTTAACGCTTTTGGTATTGAAGATGTTCAAATTGTAAATTGTACAAGATGATAAAATATTACCCAGGTAACACCGTGATCTGGGAATGGATTGTAGTAGATGGCGTTGGCAACACGTAAGGTCAGGTTGGTCTCAGGGTCAAGACCAGACTCAAAGGAGGCAATGGCATTGTGCAGTGTCTGATGAACACCTTGCTGCGGCCCCACGGACAGAACTGTCTGAAATAAGCAGACGATATGACAGAAAAATGATGTATACGATTTAACCCACAGATCGAAATCAAAGACAAACACAAGCAGGCGATGAAACCGACAGAAATAAGTAAACATATGAAGCAGACGATATTGATAAATATGAACAGTAGATGATGATGATGACGATGACGATGACGATGATGATGATGAGGATTATTATTATTATTAGCTACCCACAAAAATAGACTTAAATAAGGAGTTTACTATTGGATTGTTTGAAACAAGAACGCAAGCTTGACTTTGGTTTGTTACTTTAATAAAAGTAAATGTATTTATACTACAGCATACAATTTTAAATAAAGTATTTATGTAAAATAAAAAATCTGGTTATTATATGCTGGTACCATTAGTTCTCGCTTTGTTACGCCGTCAGCTCCTAACAAAGTCATGGCGAGAGCCACAAAGACACTGAAAGGAGAGAAGATGAGGTTGTCCAAGTTCCCGGATGTCAGCTGGAGGTAAAGCGAGGCTCCAAATGACGTCACAGACTGGGAGAGTAAAGCTGCTCGTGTCCTGTGTCTAGCATCACGAGAGGAAGTCACCTGGCAGCCTAGAAACAACAAAAAATATTTATCTAAGTAAGCAATACTAATGACAAGACGTTTAGGGTTTGTGAGGATGAATACAGATTAAAAGAGACTGTGACAACAATGGGCCATGGTTCATGAGATTAATTTTAATATTTTTTTTGCTGTATTTGTAAAAGTCTGTGGCATGAAGTGTCCATACATAAAGTTAAAAAGATAACTACTCGTGTAAACTTGTGGCTGTAAACAGTCGAAACGTAAGTGAAATCTCAGGTCTTTACGACTGTACAAAGTCTTTCAGTTTCAAGTAAAGTTTAAACATAGCAAAATAGAAACAAAGATGCAAAACAAAATCACAAAATAATAACAAAAATTAAAAAGGAAGAACTATGCGAGGACAGGCTGCGTTCCGACAACAAAGGGAGATCACTGTAGATGTCAGGGTCACGACTCCAGAAAATAAGGTCAGTGACATCAGGAAAACGATATTGAGTTATCTTGAGGATATGAAAACATGTTGTCACATGAAACTGCAAGAGGGTGATCATCACTTCAGTTTACTCGATGTAGTTCAAGGTCGCTGACGAAGCGAGTGAAGCGAGCAGAATGGAATCCTGGCAACAGATCTAAACAGCTCGCACAGTTTGAAAATAGCATTATATACATTATATACATTATATACAGACCTGTTGCAATTCAGAAGAGGAAGAAAACGTAGGAGAAGCACACCTTTAACAAGAATGTCCAACATTTTTATCCAATTCGAAGCACGAACACAAAACATAAACAATGTAGAGCCGATCCCCTCAGCCTGTAAAGCGAAGGGAAAGAACTCTTCCGTCCTTTATAATACTGTTTAGGAAAGAGTAATGGTCCTTTGGTTATTGCCTAATGGTTTGACTGTTGATTTTTTAATCTAGAGCTTGTCCCTGGATTGTTTGTATAAGTGTTTTGAGTGATATTAATATTTTCTAAATCTTAGCGTGGTCAAACTGTAGCGGTCTAAATAACGAAAAAAAAAAATAAAAATTCATAGATCGGATTCTTGTAGGCCTTCCCCTAATACTAACCTCTCAGTACTTTTGGGTAATAGGGATGGTGTCGTGTTAGACTCGCTCTTGGTACTGCAAACCGTTAATCAGCAAATGGTCACCTATATCTGTCTCTGTTATGTGAGAACTATCAGATTATGGCTCTGAGTAACAAACATGTCCATGGACTGCATCACTAAACAAGTGTATCAAATATTACTTAATCTTGATGAACAAGTCAGAACAAACGTGGGTAACAAAAGGGGTAATAACCTTAGGACTTACCTTCCTTAATTAGGTATGATTCAATCAAGGAGTACGAGGTCATAAAATCTTTCCCTCTATTCTAAGATATCACTCAGCAAACACGGGTTACGAACATGAAGCACAGTGGAGGTTTCCCGTTATACCGAGTCATTGATCCACTCTCATGCCAGACTTGTAGTTTGATGATGTAAAACTAAAAGACTTCGAGGGATGTCTAGAACTGAGCGATGTAAATACACACAAAAAATCGTTTTGTACAGGATAGGAAAAAAGAATATAATAAATGTCCATTCTGGATCACTTTTACAGACGATGAAGCTCGTGGTATTTTCTGTTGTCCCAGATATGTCGATCTTTGTCTATAGTATCTGAAATATGTCACTGTACACAACGAAAAGCAATATCTTGTTTAAGTACAATCTTGGCGATAATTTTTATATAATAATACATATTAAGGAGAATTCAAAACGTATAAACGAAGCCTCGTGTACACACCGGAGTGTAGCAGGACACCCAGCAGAAGCACAGCTACCACCACCCTGACCACACCCATGATGGCTGGAGAGAAGAGCTGCAGTCTGATGGAGTCTGTAACACCCTCGCAATATATGTCGGATGCTGACCTTATCTGGCGATGGCTGTACCAGTATGCGCCTCGTGGTGCAGGATGATTAGTTACACAAGACATTGCACACGTGGCGAAACCAGTCTCTCGTCCCCTCCCTCCCCTCCCACAAACTAAGTATAGTCGAAGGAGATTAATTTGATATGAATATTGTTTCTATTCGAAGCATCAATGATTTTTGAGTGCACGCACCTGTTTGTGCATGTTCTTGTATGTGTCTGGTGTTAGTGAGCACGGTATCGAAGAAATGATTAGCGCGTGTCACGCACACTGCTTATTCTGTGCATGTAGCATATGTTTACATGGCCTTAGCTGCTGGCTTTGCAAAGAACTCCTTATCTTTATTTTACACACATACACACACAAAGTATAGGCGAATCGTACATCGAAAAGTTTCTTTTATTAACGTTTACGACTGTATAGAGCACTGATACAACCGGATTGAAAATATTGCGATATACTTACAGATCCAATAACAGTTAGAAGTATAATGTTGTGAAAGGGGAAATAAGCGTGGATCCTAATCACGTACTACGGACTTTGTTGGGAAGGGTCGGATACTCTGCCCATGAAAATGTTGAGCCCTGAAATCTTATCACGAAGAATGAACACAAACGGCTTGTTCACTACGACCCTGTGTAACACGAGAGAGTAGGACTCAGACATGACGGAGGTTACAGCTGCCGCCCTGCTTCCAGTCTCAGTCACCTGCACAGCCACAAACATTCAGTCTTTACATCATCACCCTTTGACACTTTTAAGAAGAACTTACTAAACAACATCATGGTTTGAGTTATAAATCAGAATCACAATCTCTTTACTGATTCGCCCATAGGCATGTTGCAAAGGGGAGCAGAAGAGGATCATCAAAAGTTCTTTTTAAATATAAGCTTACTACATCTTCTTTTTTGTTGTTTTTGTAAACAGGACAGTGGAACCAATGAATACATAGTCTGGCACTGTCTTTTGAGTAAAAACCTGTGGGACCAGGTATAAAATATTTTAAAAAACCAAAACCATACAGAGGAAATTTTGTTATTAGATATCATTAGAGCTGAGGATGTTGACAAGCCTTTGAAGTTCATTATTCTTCTGGAAATTTTATATATATATACAGATTCCTGAAGGCAAAACCAACAGTGGATATGTTTACAACATTTTAAAGTCACTATATATTGTGGAGCAATATCTGTCATTTACTAATGGCTCACAAATATCACTTTGGATTTAGTTGCTCCCATTTAGCCATGTGACTTCTGAAATAACGGCTTTATTGCCTGCATCATATTAGACGGATTGTAATACTTTTTAAGATGTTACTGTGTATGGTATGTGGCTTGTGTGTGTGTGTGTGTGTGTGTGTGTGTGTGTGTGTGTGTGTGTGTGTAAATACAAACATTTCTAACTATTATTGCATGTGTTGTTAGAAAAGCTATCCCTGTTTGTGTAAGTTACAACTATAGGGTTAGGGACTAACAGCATATGTTTCTATGGTTACCTGCTTCTTTCCTCATAGTGTATGATGAGAGGATGACAGATTTTGTGTAATTGCAAGGGACGTGTTGTTTTCTGTGTCTATGTTGATTCTTGTTGTATATCTCGGTAAACATTGCACTCTATCAGTGATTATCTATGTGATCGTCATCGGCGGTGACCTGAAGTAACATTGCAATTTACTTCTACTAATTCTTATAACATTTGCACCATATCAGTGATTATTTCTAATTCATTCCCCAATTATTAGTTATTACCTCTATGACGGCTTCTTGAAAAACTTTGCTGATTGTAATGGGGCTGCTCGACAGTCGGCGGAAGTTCGCTGTATTGGAGAAGGCAGACCGCAAGCCAATGGCCTGGAGATGTTCATTGAGTGTCCAGCGAGTCCTTAGACGAAATTTTGGCAGAGAAAGATCTGCTTGAACTGTGCCCGGCATGTCGTTCACGATGTTGTTGAGCATCTAGAACCAGAAAAATAACTTGTCTGGAAACACAAACAGAGTTTGTTCTATGAAACACTAGGACAAGCTCAACTTTAAAGCTCAGAGGAAAAGGTACCGAGAAAACTTGAAGTTCATTTATATCTGCTTGTAAAATAAATCTATTACTTATTAATGAGAGTGGCTAAACTATATTATTTAATCTTAATGTATAAGATTCCATACACCTTCTTCTGCCGACGGTTACTTTCGAGGACGTCGGTGAAATTACATTTTTTTTTTTTTTGTCTACACATTATAGGTTATCTACTTATAATTTCATCAGTTATAAAATGCTTTACCTGACCATTCAGGCGTCTCTCCAGGTTCATCAAACCATCCCAGGTGTTGGGTATGACCAAAAAGAGGCTGAATCGGTACCCCGTGTACGACAGTTCAACCACCTGTGCGTTCAATTCCTCGATGTTCTTCAGTCCGATAGGAGCGTTAGGCTGATACATCATAGGAACTTGCACAACAGTTCCCGTCGTCGTGGTAAAGTTGGAGTCACTCGTGTGGTCTCCACTGAACTGGCTTGCCCAAAGTCCCTAGATATTATTGAGACATGTGTGAGATGTGGAGACATGAGATGGGTGAGACAATAATAAATACTTAGAAAATAAACACTTGTAATAAAATATGTTAATGACACTTCTTCAAGGATAGAGGAGATGCAACATGCTGTCTCATTGCTCATCACTCTGTTGTTGCTCTTTAACAGTTTGCAGTCTCCCTGTTTACAACTCTGTCTGACACTGCTCTCACATCCCTACCTAACTTTTCATCACTTTATCGTAACTCTCAAACGATTCTCTTATCACAGTCTAATTTGTTTTCTCGTCGCTCTTCTTATCATCTCATGGTCTCTTTGTCACTAATCTCTAATCTTTCTGATTACTTTTATATTTCTCTCACCACTCTCACGCTTCTTTCTCACCTCTGGTTTTTTTTTTTTGCTGTCTCTATTTTTATTTTAATGTTTTACTCACCACGCTCTCACCACTGTCCAAACAATTTGTTGCTGATCTTTTTCTCTGGTATTAACAAATATTGGAATTTCATATCGAGTCCAATCAGAAAAGAAAGATAGCGGTGTGTTCGCTGAATAATTCAACTAACCTCGAAGAAGACTGCATTGAGAAGCATGAGAATGGTGTCGGACTCTGCGATGTGACCAGGTGGAAGGAGGTTCTGGATCATTCCATCCGTCACTTCCTCCACCCAGGAGTTAATGGCTGCCTCGGGGTCCTGTTCCTCGAAAGGCTTAAGTGCTTCCCCGTAGAGCCTCTGGATGTTCTGTGAGAATCTAGGAGACACAAAACAAAAGAAGAGAGCCTCTGAATGTTCAAGAATACAAAGAGTAAAGACAGAAAACTCAGTTCCCACTCCTCGAAAGGCATCTGAATGTTCTGTGAAAATCTGGAGAACGCAATGACAAGGGTTGGGGAGTCCTCGGGTATTCTGCAATCACCTAGGAGACCAACAAATCGTGCAGAATCTTTTGGTCACGTGACCAAGGTCTTGTCTTAGACCATCTGTCGAAGATGTTGCATCTGAAGTCGACAGAACAAAAATAAAATTCAAAATGAAGGCTTTATGAAATGAGAAAATATTACCCAGGTAACACCGTGATCCGGGACTGGTTGTAGTACACGGCGTTGGCAACACGTAAGGTCAGGTTGGTCACAGGGTCAAGACCAGTCTGAAAGGAGGCAATGGCATTGTGCAGTGTCTGATGAACACCTTGCTGCGGCCCCACGGACAGAACTGTCTGAAATAAGCAGACGATATGACGGACAAAATGATGCATACAATTTTTTTTAATAAAATATTTTTTAAAACTAAAAGATATGGTTATTATTTCCTGTTGGTACCATTAGTTCTCGCTTTGTGATGCCGTCAGCACCTAACAAAGTCATGGTGAGAGCCACGAAGACACTGAAAGGAGAGAAGATGAGGTTGTCCAAGTTCCCGGATGTCAGCTGGCGGTAAAGCGAGGCTCCGAATGACGTCACAGACTGAGAGAGTGAAGATGTTCGGGTCCTGTGTCTACCATCACGAGAGGAAGTCACCTGGCCTTCTATAAACAATAAAAAATATTTATCGACCTCGGTTGATGTAAATACGAACTTTAAGTAAACATTACTAATGACTAAACGTTTGCGTGGGTAAGTATAAAAGTAGATTACATGAGACTGTGACACTGCAGTGGTGTCTCCATACATTAATTAAAGCTGTGACAGAGACATCTTGTGAGGATTTGAAGCATAAACGAAGCATCGTGTACACACCGGAGTGTAGCAGGACACCCAGCAGAAGCACAGCTACCACCACCCTGACCACACCCATGATGGCTGGAGAGAAGAGCTGCAGTCTGATGGAGCCTGTAACACCCTCGCAATATATGTCGGATGCTGACCTTATCTGACGATCGCTGTACCAGTATGCGCCTCGTGGTGCAGGATGATTAGTTACACAAGACATTGCACACGTGGCGAAACTAGTCTCTCGTCCCCTGCCGTGTTCTTGTAAATGAAAATCATCATGTACTTTTGGTGAATGACTTTAAAGAAAGAGCGTGTGTATAAATATTAATGCATGCATGAGTGTGTCCTCTCGCGCGCACATTTTCATGTTTCTTTGGTGCAGTCTTTTATATCTGAGTGAGCGAGTGAGTGAAAGTTGTTTTATGTGAATGTGTGAGTAAGATTGAATAGAATGATAGGGGTCGCTGCAGTTTGCTCAAAGGGTGACCGAGCATTCCCCAGATGCTTTGATTCATAAGGGAACTGACTTCAACTTACTGTCGAGACACTTTAAATGAAGCAGCAACGAGGGCATATCCAATCGGATATCAATGGAGCGTGAAGAAAATGTAGGACAGCATCAGATGTAGGACACCAGCGAGATAAGCAAGCGAAGTGACCGGCTGACATAGAGGAGGTGACAGGCTGCCAGATGGGGGACCTACTTACAGACCCAACCCGTCGACACGACTTAGCCACAGCTGTCTCATTATGTGAGATTATTAATTTGGAGCGTCGGTGTAACCAAATAGTCAAACACTTATATATATTTCATGTCTCATCACGTTAGGGGCTGATAACTCATGTCTGTTCTTTCTCTCCATATATAACACCTATTTACAGGGCTGGCTGCCTGGCAGTGATATAAACTGGTTACTGGCTTGGAGTAAACCATGAACTCGCCACTTCTCTCTCTCTCTCACACACATCATACATCCTGCACCAATAGAGCCAATAACAATGGTGATGTATAAGGTTAGAGGTATAATGTTGTAAAAGGTCAAATAGACGTGGACTCTGACGACCTACTAAAGAAGTTTCTGGGGTGGTCGAAAAGTCTGGCTTTGAAAATGATTTTCCCTGACTGCTTCTCATGAAGTAAGTTTTTGTTTGTACCATGAGTTCTTGGTTTGACCTAGCAGAGTCATGGTGAGGGCCCCAGAGACGCTGATAAGAGTAAAAACAATGTTGTCAAAGTTCCCGGATGTCAGCTTGGGGAAAATGGAGGATCAAATGACGTCACAGACTGAGAAAGTGCATCTTTGGAGGAAATGACCTGGCCACCTAAAAACAACAAAGAAAGTGTGAGCCACGTATCCTTTCTCTGTACTCAGAGACATCGACATGACAAAGATTACAGACAAAGAAAATACAAAAGAGAGAAACAAAGATTGATTACATCTTCTGCTGGTTGAAAAGAGTTGCAATAATAATAATACACATTACAGAGAATTTGAAACGAAGGATAAAAGGAATATTGTGTACGTACCGGCATGTAGTAAGACAGACAGAAGAACAGCCACCACGATGTTGACCACACCCATGATGGCTGGAGTGTCTAGTGTGATGGTGTCTGTAACACCTTTCTAACCAAACTCGTCTGCCATTTGTTGCCACAGGATTTGACTGGTGGTGCAGGATGGCTGGAGTTATATATATAGAGACATGAGCAGCTTAAGCCACCTTAACACGTGGCACAACTGGTTTCTTCTCCTCCCCTTCTCCTCCCCTTCCCCTCCCCTTACCCTCCCTTCCCCTCCCCCTCCCCTCCCCTTCAGCTTCAACAAAAAAACTGGATGTTGCACACGGCACTCGTCATGATGTATGGAAAACAGATAATGAGGACTCAGGTCGGGAGACTACTGGGTGAGCAATGATTACTGGATAAAGAGTAATAAAGGTGTCAGAGGTCATTAAGCATCCCAGGTGGTGATCCTTTATGTTTTCAGTCATTGACACAAGTGGAAGTGTTGTAAATAATTCTGATCTTACCGAAGAACTGATGATAACTTATTGTCGTGTTCTTGGAAATGAGGTATGCAGTAATATTAAGCGTTTTCCCGTCTGACACTATGTGAGAATATATATATAAGGTGCTTTTGATAAATGAAGGTTGAGTGCGCGAAAGAGCGTATATCACTTCTCCCATCATCCTCTTCACTCAGCGCGTGACATCAGCCTCCCATCGCTGTACCTTCGGAGCACTGACATTGGAGGACTCATAGAAGTATATTACCGACCCCGTCACTAAGTTTTATGTATACAACCATAGACTGAGGATGATAGTTGCTTCTAGCAGAATCTCTCTGTGACAGGCTAGTCAGATATTTCCCAGCATCCTTTGCTACGATAGCAAAAAAAAAAAAACTAAGACCCATATAACGAGTGCATTGTGATGTTTTATCAAATGATCTGAGTTTCTGACATTGATAGGGCATGCTATGAATACAGTTTATATATATATATATTTTATCTTTTTACCTTTCTTAAATCAACCAATACCATTGAAGTACCACGCCAAGAAGTCATGATCAACCTTACTGGGTCGGCTGGCCGGGGTTACCGGCATGTCCAGAAGAACGGCCCAGATTTTATCAGTGACATCACTCGATATATTCAGGTGCTTTCTTATTTTGCTGCAGCTTTCTGTCATTCTGTGTCGACTAAAAGAATTTGGGGACGATTCTAACTCGGCAGAGGTTCAGTACCAATCGCTATGGCTGAGCTGAAAATATTCTTTGCAACTAGCTTGCTCGTCTTTCTGGTTGCGGTTGTAGGTAAATATTGACAGTATTTATTGACAGTAAATATTAGTATTCAGTATCGTTGGTAGAGTTGAGCGGTTATATCGGTTTTTATGAGAGGAGACAAAGTGTGTCTGACTATGGACTACAGATGTTTGTTAGTTAGGTTATAGTTTTATGATACCAAGCTGCAATGGTCCTAAGATCGCACACAGGGGAGGATAAGTATTAAAATTTATAGTCCATTAGAAGACTATCCAAATGTCGAAATAGTGTTGATCAGTCTGTGAGATGGACATGTTTGACAGGGGCGACCACCCTCCGTCATCGTCGTGCAACAGCGCTCTCCTTGTCCACGTCGTCCTTCGGAACCTCTCTGTACAAACGCCTGGCATCTGGTAACCATAACAACATCGTCTTCTCCCCACTCAGCGTGTACACAGCCTTGACCATGACCCTGCTGGGGGCAGGTGGCGACACGGAGCGGGAACTGAAGGTACGACAGTCATGTTGCTCGTCAACGGTGCAGAGCTTGTTGGGTAAAAGTATTCAAACACGGGTTAGGAAGTAAGAACACTAAGATTACCCACACACACACCTTCAGCAGGTAAGATATATAAAGTAACGGAACTCCTACAGAAGATACTGTGTCCAAGCTTATGATCCCACATATACACGATTATGGTAGGGAGGGAGTCAAGCTATGCACCAGATGGCGCAGTAGTGAGCCACTTATCTCAGTGACAAAACAGATAACACGGTTAAATAATATAAAGTAAACAATACAGATAAACAACAGATAAGGATCGTAATTTCAACAAGAAACATTACCGTGTACATACTACTTACTTTAAATATTTTTAAAGGCTATCTTCTGACTTCTCACATGTAAACATCCCCAATTTTTGATCGGAGGCGTTTGATATTTGCTACAGAGTAAAGCTTTTTGAAACCATTTTCAAGAAGAATATAGATTGGAAGCTGTATATAACATGTAAAATTATGAAATAAATTAATAAGTAGATAAACATACACAAGAAAGAGCCGTCCGAGCGTAGGGTTTAGTCTGACTTCACACATCCATGCAAGTGAAAGGGGCTTCATGGTTGTTTATTTTGTCCCACAGACAACCCTGGGGGTACACCAGGGACAGGACATCCACGCTGGTATTCATGACCTCATGACCTCCATAACGGCTCGCGACGTCACGTCAAACGTCACAGTGCACATGGCTGACGCCGTGTATTACGACGCACAGCAAGTTCACGTCACGGACAGGCAGGTGGCGCCACGTGGGTGGATGGATGGACAGCGAGAATGAAGGATGAAGAGAATAGTTGTAACAATCAATATTTTATGATCTGAAGGTGGTTATGGCAGTGACATCAGCTCCTCCATGACACAAGAGTTTTTCTGTCGTTTGCTTTGACAGCTACTCTTCCAGGATGAGTCAGTACTACGGGGCGGGGCTGAAGCCGTTCCAGAGACCCAACCCGGAGAAAGCCATCAACACGTGGGTGGAGGAGGTGACAGAGGGCGCCATCACCAACTTCCTGCAGCCTGGCGCCATCACAGCTGATACCGTGCTCATGCTCCTCAACGCCGTGTATTTCGAGGTGAATCCTACCTACCGACCTACCCACCCACCAACCACACACCCTCATTTCAGCTGAAGTCTAGCCAAGCCCACCCAGCCATGAATAAAGACAATATCTCTAATCATTTATACTGATAAAAGTAACAACTGCCTGACATAGGTAAACCATTTTTTCAGTTAACTTCTCCCACTGAACTTAGACTTCACAAAGAACTATTTGCTGTGTTGACAAAATGAAACTTATACTCACTTCTAGGCTTCGTGGCAAACATGTTCGAACCTCATGGTACCCGGAATGCTGGCTTCACCACCCTGTCGGGTGAGGTTAAACAGTGCCGACGATGATTAACGAGGGCCAGTTCTCCCTGAAGGTTCTTTCATCACTGAACGCGCGCGTGCTGGAGCTGCCGTACAAAGGACATCGCTACAGCTTCTTCATCATCCTCCCCATGGCCAAGGATGGCCTCACCCACCTGGAGGGTCTGCTCAACGGTCAGGTCAGTAGTGAAATAAAGTGGGGAACTGAGATGTGCGCATGCGTGTGTTTGAAGGCAGACAGTTGAGCTGACAAACACATTTTGTTAATAATTGGTCTGGAATGTATACTTTCTTTGTGTTCAGTTTTGCGTAGTCGTGTAATAAGTAAATATGACTTATATAGTTGTTTACTTACAGGTAACCTTTGCTTACTTAATACTTTACGGTCATCATGATATAGAGGTGTCGGAAAGTAAATTTTAATTAGGAAAAGTGGGTAGAACTGGAGGTACATAGTGGGCAAAGTCCACTAACCCTGTTTTATTTATTTCTGTTTCTTCTGTTTCGACAGAACTTGGAGGACTCGTTGTCTGTCATGCCACGGGCGAGCCATGTCGAAATTCTTTTG